>NW_007026373.1:581901-582377 GCF_000164805.1 Carlito syrichta | reverse complement strand
GGGCTCGGGGCGTCTCTCATCAGTCGCTCCGACGCCAAGCCTCCCCCTTGCCAGTCCCGCCGCAGCCGGACTTCGGACGTGAGCAAAATTCCAAACGCCCCCGTCTGTCCTTCTCCACCCGCAGGAAAAGGAAAGATTGGAGGCAAGGAGTAAAGACCTGTCACCCACGCCCCGCAAGGCTCGGGGGCTGAGTGGGGCTCCCGCTGCCCTGCGAGCACCCTTCACCCTCATTCCCCATCCCCCGGGCGCCCCGCTCCGCAGGGGTCCAACCCCCAGAGGCGCTCGACCCACCAAAGTTCCGGGAGATTTTGAAAAGGGAGGGATGAGTGCAGGGAGAGCAGAATGAGGCGGGGAGTCCCCGTCCCGGCCGGCCGCCCGCAGCGCAGAACTCACCGCTAGGCTGCGTGTCCGCCGGTCCCACTTGGAGTCTGGCCACCAGACGCATCGGCTGCGGAGGCGGCTGCGCTCGGTCCGCG
>NW_007026373.1:530470-581299 GCF_000164805.1 Carlito syrichta | reverse complement strand
CACGGCGGCTCACACACTTGTTGAGGAAACACACAACTCCGCGCAAGAGGCAACGCGCACAGCTGGCACGGATGCACGGCAGGGCGGTGCAGACGCTTGGCGCAGACACACAGAGGCACAGCCCGGACGACCTAAGTGGGCCACACCGCGAAACACACAACAGCTTGCACTTACAGCAGAAACATTCTGCACAAAGAGATAGCTACACAGAGCACAGACACAAGTCACAACACACGGTAAAGAGAATACTGAACACACAGGCCAAGGGCATAGAGACACAAGGAGTGACACCGTGTTCACAGACACGCGACAGAACATACATGTAAGGTGGACAGTTTGGTGCGTAGAGCCACAACACGGACGCACAAGAGAAAGAGTACACTAACAGTGTGTACAGACCCAATGCACAGAAATACAAGATACAATCGCAAATACATACCATTTGCACAGACACATCATAGAAATAGAGGGCACACAATGAAAGACAGCATACACAAAGCCCGAGGAATAGCAGATTGAGGCAAGGGGCATGACTCCAGCCTCATATGGCCCCTGTCCTGGGGAGAAAAGGCAGACAGGTCCCCACCCAGACCCACTCTTGGAGGACAGGGGTGGAGAACACCTACTAATAACCCCTCATCCCTGTTCCTGCCCTAATTCCCCGGGGCCTACCTCTCCTGCTACCATCACATTCTGCAGACACCCCCAGGAGACAAGGATATGTGCTTTCAAGGGCGTGGTCAGTGGACAGCTCCTTCACCCACAGCATTCCCTGTTCGCTGTCAAGTTGCCCACCTTTGGCCCTGGGATGTGGTTTGTCCAGCCCTCTACCTCACTTTCACAGCTGAAGATCCAGGAGTCCTCTCGCCTTCTTCTTCACATCCTTCCACCTGTTGGTCCTGCTACTCCCTCCTGCCTTGCTATCCCATTCTGAGTCCTGGAGCCAAGGCAGAACCTAGCAATTCTGAGCTCCCGCCTCTCCTCTGCTTAAACCTGGAAGGAAAACTGGGAAGCAGTCCCATCAGACAAAACCTCCCTGTCCTGGAGAGCAGATTTTCGAGTCCCAAAGGGGCCCTAGAGTTGTGCTACTTATCCACATTTCATCAAGAGAACATGCATTCGTCGCAGGCAGGGCTGATGATGCCAGCAGGATGCTACCATTGGCTTCCAAGTCCCTCCGTCTAACTTTAGGATGCCAGGGGCAGAGGTGGCAGAGGGATGCACTCATCTCTGAGGCTCACAGGCCAGCTCCACCCACTGCTGACCACGGGACCCTGAGTGTCACTTCAGCTCTAAGCCTCAGTTTCCTCGTCTAAACAGAGTCATTGGGAAGGTCAGAGTTAATGTGTGTGAAGCCCTGGCACCCAGTGGGTGTGCAGTAAGTGGTTATTATACTTTGTCAGGGAATTCTGTATTCATAGAGTGCCCCACTGTGTGGGACTAGAGCAGGGGGCTGTGGGGCACACAGGTGTGAATGGGAGACAAGAGGCCCAGTCTCGTGGGGGAGTCAGTGTTGATATATGTGCAAATAAGGGGCTTGTGCAGTGAACTGGACGTGGAATTGGGGCATCCTGGCTTCAGGTCCAGCTCTGCATTTGAGCCTGGGTGGGGTCTTGGGTGAGCTAGTCCCTCCTTGGCCATGTTTCCTCATCTGTTCAAAGGGTGGTAATAATACTACCCATCTCATGGGTCCACTGCATAGATAAAGGTTCAGATAGGATAATGAAGGAGCAGGTGCTTTTGTAAACTAAAAAGTGGTGTGCAAGATGAGAAGTTAAAACACCACACAACAGGAAACTATAAATGCTACAAGAAAGGCAGAATGTCACCAGTGATTGTTTTGTGGCACCTCTAACTTTGAATGGAAGAGAGGGAACAAGTTTCCCAGGAAAGATGGCATTTAGATAGGTTGTGAGAATTGGGAGGTGGGTATGCCAGGTGGAGGGGGTTTAATTGGCTGACAATCCAATGTTTAAAAAATGGGTTAAGGATATCAACAGGCAATTCTCAAAGGAGGAAGCCCAAATGGGTAAAATGGCCAAAAATATAAAAAGGTGTTCAACCTCACTGGTCATGTGAGATATGCAAATGAAAAGAACCATAATACACCATTTCACATCCGCCAGACTGGCACAGAGTAGAGAGGCTGCCAATATGGGGGATGGGGTGAAGACATGACACTGTTGGAGCCCTCGAATGCCACCGATGGAGATGTAAACTGGATGACTTTGGACACCAGTTTGGTAAAAGCTAAGAAAGTTGGAGATGCTCATAGCTATTAATACAATTCAATGACTCCACTCCAGTCACTCAGCACATAATTTTGAAAAATTAGCAATGGATTAACTGCCCATCAACAACAGTCCAGATAGATACTTGTGACCTATTCATACAATGCAAGAATATACTGGGAGTAAAAATGCACTAAGGCTGTTAGCCTAAACATAGATACACTCCAGGAAAAAAACCAGCATTGAGTTGTAGTATAGGTACAATGTTATATAAACTGTTTTATTAAATTGGATAATATGCTATGTATATATTTTTAGGGATACAGTCAGGTAGTAAAAGTATTGAAACCTACATGGGAACTGAAAAACCCCAAACAAAATAGTGTTTACCTCTGGAGAGGGGGAGATGAGGATGAGATCTGAAAGATGCTCACAGGGAATTTCGTTATATCTGTATTGTCCTATTTTTTAGAAAAAAAATTTGATACACATATGGCAGAGTGTCAAGATTTGACAAAGTTGCGTGACTGGTCCATAGCTATTCCTGATGATCCTTCTCAAGTCTAAAACTTTCCATCTCTTTTCTGTGGGGTTGAAATATTGAGAGGCGTGGGGAGACCATGATGAGTTGGCAGCAAAGGAGGTCTTGGTAACAGTAGTACCTGTTAGCTGTGCAGGGTGGATATAGCTCACAGTGTCCTCTCATGCCTGGGATTGGTCACCATTCTCTTTTGAGACCTGTTACAGCTTAGTGAGTCAAGCATGACAGGCATCAGGACCATTTTGCAGGGATGAAACTGAGGTCACACATAATAGGGAGTCAGGGCACATCCCCTCCCCTCAGCTGTGTCTCAGCCCCTGTTTGTAGGGGAAAACCACTAAAGGCCAAAGAACCCCTGCTGCACTATTTTATTTTTTCTTTTGATTAAAGACAATTTGGAAAATATAGAAAAGCACAAGGAAGAAAATAAAGGCCACTTGTGATTTTTTTACTTAGCTGCTCAAGCAACTTTATGGAAGTACACATCACGTGATAAATTCACCTACTTTAGTTAGTGACTGTACGTTTAAAATAAGTGATTTTTTTTTTTTTTTTTAAGCAGGAGTCTCTGTTACCCTGTTACCTAGGCTGGAGTGCACTGGCACATTCATGACCACCACAGCCTCAACCTGCTAGGCTCAAGTAATCTTTCCGCCTCAGCCTTCAAAGTAGCTGGAACCACAGGCACGTGCCACCATGCCTGGCTAATTTATTTGATTTACTGTAGAAACAAGGTCTCGCCAAGTTGCCCAGGCTGATCTCAAACTCCTGGGCTCAAGCAATCCTCTCACTTCAGCCCCCCAAAGTGTTGGGATTACAGGCATGAACCACCACGCCTAGCCCACTAACTTATTTTGAGAACATCATTTTGTTTCAGAATTACTGTTCAAGTACTAAACAAGTCAGCCTCTCTATAGCGCAGAAATGACTTTTTACAAACGTGAATAATTATTATTGTAATATTATTTGTGGAAATAATTATTATACAGGTGACTAGTTAGAGGGGCCTGTGTTTTATTGCCTGAAATTGGGGGTCAGTCTATGATGTCTTCAGGATGGAGGTCCTGAGAATTTTCAAGTTATAGTAGAAAGTATGGTTGTTAACACCATTAAACATACAAACAAACAAATAAAAAGGTTGACAGGGTCAGACTATAACCTATTGAAGTGCTATGGCCTTGGTTAGCAGCCAAGCCATAAACACCTTTATCTGTGGCTTTTATGGGGAAATGAGAAAAGTCTGCCTGCCCTTTTGGAGTGCCTAGGGCGTGTGGAAATGGGGGTCTTCACCAGTCCCAGGACAGCCTTTTTCCCCTTTGCTAGCTTGCTGTGGAACTATGTGTGGGTCACTTCTCTTGTCTGGATTTTAGTCTCCCTATCTGTTAAAAATAAAGTGATGTTTTGTTTAACTTTTGAATAGTTAGCAGGTGTGTAGGGAACCGTGCTGCAAGAAGGCACTGTACTAGGAATGGCAGGTGTGGTTTGAAGATGAATAAGAGGTAGCCTCTGACCCCAAGAAGCTCCTGATCTGGGACCTGACATGGTGGCTCATGCCTGTAATCCCAGCTACTCAGGAGGCTGAGGCAGGAGAATCACTTGTGCCCAGGAGTTTGAGGTCAGCCTGGACAACATAGTGAGACTGCTATCTCTAAAAAGAAAAGAAAAAATTAGCCAGGTGTGGTGGTGTGCACCTGAGGTTTCAGCTACTCAGGAGGCTGAGGTGGGAGGATTGCTTAAGCCCAGAAGTTTGAGGCTGTAGTGAGCTATGATCGCATCACTGCACTCCAGCTTGGGTGACAGAGAAGACTGTCTCTTAAAAACAAACTAACAGGCCAGATGTGGAGGCTTAAGTCTGTAATCCCAGCACTTTGGGAGGCCGAGGCGAGAGGATCGCCTGAGCCCAAGGGTTCAAGACCAGCCTGGGCAAGTTGGCGAGACCTTGTCTCTACAGTAAACCAAAAAATTAGCCGGGCGTGATGACACGCATCTTTGGTTCCAGATATAGGAAGGCTGAGGCGGAAGGATCGCCTGAACCCAGCAGGTCGAGGCTGCGGTGGCTGTAAGCATGCCACTGCACTCCAGCCTGGGTGACAGAGTGAGACTCCGACTCATAAACAAAACAAAACAAAACAAAAATGGAAGAAGCTCACAAAAGCCAGTGCCCAGCCCCATTGCCCCATCTGGCTCCCTTGGTTTGTGATTGGAAGATAATCACGATGATCACTAATGCGGACCAAGACACACCACATGTCAGGTACCACCCTGGGTTTCACATGTGCTGTTATTATCCCATTTTACACATGAGGAAATGGGTAAATGTGGCGGAGCTGAGCTGGGAACTCAGGCATCTGGATCCACAGCCTTTAACCACTAGGTCGTTCTGCCCCATGAATACTGCTGTTTGGTCTTATAGATCCTTATGCAGCCTGAAGACACCATTGATACCACAGAATGATATTTGCTCTTACAATAATATCACATAAATAGCTGTTTGGAGTTTATACAAGGTACTTCTCCCATGCAATTCTATAAGGTGAGCAAGGTGACTTTATGACTCCTTCATTTTGTAGACGATGACATCGAGGTTAAAAAGGTTAGGTGGGCAGTTTCTTGCCCATACCAGGTCTGGCATGTCTTCCTTTCTTTCCTCTCTTCTTTCTCTAACAAATTTTGTTCTGAAACTTTAAAAAAAAAAGGTTAAGTAATGTGTCAAGGTCATGAAGCTAGGAAGAGTTAGACATAAAACTTGAGGTTAGGCAGTCACTACTGGAGTAGACCTTCCAAGTTGTCCAACTTCTCATTTTCACATGAGAAAACGGGCATCTACAGAGAAGGAGAGGTTTGCTCAAGGTCACACAGTATAAACGTGTTCAAGGTTAAGTGGTCAATCAGCAGATGAGCCATAATTGGATCAAGGTCTCTGCCCCTCCCCCACCCAAAGATGTATGTCCTGTTGCTTTTGTCAGATCTCCAGCAGTCCTGCTGAGTTTTTCTGTTGCCAAAATTTATTTTTAAACCCTTCTGGTTGAGTGCTCTGTGACATTCTCATGAATTTCAGAAGGAATCCCTGCCCGGGTAGGGGAATGTCTAAGTGACCTTCAGGGCCTCTTTCGGCTTGGAGAGGCTGTGGTTCTGCCGCCAGAATTCCACAGCTCTTTAATCTTCGCTCTTTCACTGCTCTCAGAAGGAACTCTCAGGCCTGGCCTTTCTCTGTTGTCTGCTCTGCTCCCTGATCTTGGGGTTAAGTTGGGGCAATAGCTCCAAAGGCTTATCTTGGACCATTCAGATCTGCGCCTGATAACTGCTTCTTCCAGGATTGTAAGTCAAGGTCCCAGATGCCCCCTGCTGCAGTGGAGAGGAAACATCTGGGCCAGGGCTGCACAGAAGGAGCCCAGCTGTATGGAAGATGCCCTGAGGTGGGAGCCTGTGAATGGAGAGCACTTCATTCCAGATGTGGCTCTGACCATTAGAGCCTGGGTTCCACCTGTGAAGCTTCCAGAAGCCTGGGTTATGTGTGTGGTGGTGGGGGTGGGGGGTGTGATTAGAAGATAAGGAGCCAGGGGTCATGGTGGCTCACACCTATAATCCTAGCACTTTGGAAGGCTGAGGCAAGAGGATTGCCTGAGCCCAGGGGTTCGAGGCCAGCCTGGATAACATGGCGAGACCTTGTCTCTACAATAAATAAAAAAATTAGCTGGGCATGGTGGCACATGCCTGTAGCTCCAGCTACTTGGAAGGCTGAGGCAGAAGGATCGTCTGAGCCCAGCAGATCAAGGCTGCAGTGGCTGTGAATGTGCCACTGCACTCCAGCCTGTGTGACTCCCACTCAAAAAAAAAAGAAGAAGACAAGGAGCCAGGGAATCCAAGCAGAAAAGGAGGCTCTGAGGAGTTATGTGGCTGGTGGGGTGGCAGTCATTGTATGAACATCAGACCAAAATAGAGAGAAGCCAAGGCGGCCATACACAAAGTAGTGGGGGGGGGGGGAATGACACTGCAAGGGGCAGCCCTCTGCAGTAAGGAGCTTAGTCTGTGCAGGTCTAGGAAAGCAAAGAAAAACACAGGCTTAAATCATAAGTAACTTACTCACCCTTTATGACCAACCCCAGAATTTGGCAATGCATCCTTGGTGTGACTATGGAGTTGTGTCTGCAGCCAGATGACCCAATGTCAGCCAGAATGTTTAACAGGACATAACCTTATCGTAATTTGAGGAGCATCTCTCTCTGTATCTCTGTATGTCTCCTGTTGGTTCTGTTTCTCCAGAGACTTGACCAACATACCCCCTTTCATGGTCCTTAAAAACAGAGCACTGATCCAGTCTCTCAATGCTTGTCTCCTCAATACCCAGTGACCCATGTGCAGGTCTTTATACTCCCTGCACTCCTGCCCTCCGTCCATAGACTCTGCACATCCTTTCTTCAGCAGATCACACCCCTGGCTTTTACTTTAGCCTCCTCCTCCACTTTCGTGGCCCATAAAAGGCTGCAAGGTCTCAGATGGGAATGGAATTGCAGGAGAACAAGCATGGTGGCAGCTTGAGGAGCCAAGAGGTCCAGAAGCCAGCAGGAGTCATGAACAGGAGACCATGCCTGCTTTTCAGGAGGCAGGCAGCATCCTGGACAACCAGGTCTGTCTGCTGTGATATTTCCCAGGTCTTGGGAAGAGAGGATGTGCCAACATTTTCACAGCATTCGAAAATTATTTTCGTAAGGAACAACTCCTTGGTCAGTGTCCACAACACGATGGAAGGTGGCTATTTCCTGGTAGCTCTGTAGACAGGGTAGAGGCCCGAGGACCTTGTATCAGTCAGGATTTTTGGTTATGAGTAACTAGGACCAACTCTGTCCATCTAAGCAAAGCGAGGACTTACTGGAGGATATGGGAGTGCACAGAACCAACAAGAGGCTGGAAACAGTTGGACAAAGGACAGAGCCAAGGGAGCTGCAGGAACTCCAGCCAAGGGAAGACTGTAGGCACAGTCTGATCCAGGGTCCTCTACTGAGAGTGATTTTGATTTCCAAGGCTTGCCTCACCATTCACTCAAGAGGCAGCGCTGGCTGGGTGCTGTGGCTTACGCCTGTAATCCCAGCACTTTGGGAGGCCGAGGTGGGGAGGATTGCTTAAGCCTAAGAGCTTGAAACCACCCTGGGTAACATAGCAAGACCTTGTATCTACGAAAAAAATTTTTAAAAATTAGCTGGGTGTGATGGTGTGCACCTGTAGTTCCAGCTACTAGGAGGGCTGAGGCAGAAGAATCACCTGAGCTCAGGAGGTCAAGGCTGCAGTGGGCTATGATCATGCCACTGCATTCCAGCCTGCATGTCAGAGTGAGATCCTGACTCAAAAAAAAAAAAAACCCCAAAAAACCCCTAAGGATGAATATCTGGTTGGCTGATGTTGCATTTCCCAAGTGCTTGTCCACTATTCAGGCAGTGTGGGGAAGAATTTGACTCCACTAGGTTTTCATAATGATGGTAGCTGTGGGGGTGGGTGCACGGTTTTTCCTTCCTCAAAATGAGGAATGCCTCTAAAAAAATCAGAGGTTTTTTTGTTTTTGCTTTTTTGAGTTGGAGTCTCACTCTGTCACCCAGGCTGGAGTGTAGTGGCATGATCATGGCCACCCAGTGTCGACCTGCTGGGCTCAGGTGATCTTTCTGCCTCAGCCTCCCAAGTAGCTGGAAATACAGATGCCCACTACCATGCCCTGCCTGTTTTTGATTTATTGTAGAGACGAGGTCTCGCCAAGTTGCCCAGGCTGGTCTCAAACCTGTGGGCTCTGGCAATCCACTCGCCTTGGCCTCCCAAAGTGTTGGGATTATAGACTGAGCCACCGAGCCTAGCCGGAAATCAGAATTTTAAGGTGAGGGTAGTTGCTAGACAGATAAGTGACAGCTAAACTTTTTGGAGATTTGGCCCAATGTAAGCCAGTGACAGTTAGATGGTGCTGCTTTAAAAAGGAGCAAGATAGGTCAAGTGTCAGAGCTCATACCTGTAATCCCAGCACTATGAGAGGCCAAGGTGGGAGGATCGCTTGAGGCGTGGAGTTTGAGACCAGCCTGGGCAACAAAATGGGACTCCATCTCTACAAACAAATTTTAAAAACTAGCCTGCATGGTGGCATGTGCCTGTGGTTTCAACTACTTGAGAGGCTAAAATGGGAGTGTCTCTTGAGCTTAGGAGTTCGAGGTTGCAGTGCACTGTAATCTTGCCACTGCACTTCAGCCTGGGTGACAGAGTGAGATGCTGTCTCTCTTTTTTTTTTGTTGAGGTTTTCAAGCAAAGTTTATTTAGAAAGTAAATGAGAGAGAGAGAACGAGAAAGAGAAGATACACCTCCCCAAGGTAGGGGAGGGAGCCAAGACTAAAGAAACATAGCCACAGCTCAAAGAGCCATGTGGAGAAAGCAGAGTTTAACAAAGCAATGGCTGAGACCCTGTCTCTTAAAAAAAAAATGGCTGGGCACAGTGGCTTACACCTGTAATCCCAGCACTTTGAGAGGTGGAGGTGAGAGGATTGCCTGAGCCTAGGAGTTCAAGACCAGCCCGGGCAATTTGGCGAGACCTTGTCTCTATAATAAATCAAAAAAAGCCCGGCTTGGTGACTCAGCCTGTAATCCTGTGCCTTTGGGAGGCTGAGGTGAGTGGATTGCCTGAGCCTGAGGGTTCGAGACCCGCCTGGGCAACTTGGCGAGACCTCATCTCTACAATAAATCAAAAATTAGCCAGGAGCGGCCACTGCACTCCAGTTTGGGCGACAGAGTGAGACTTCAACTCAAAAAATAAGTAAATAAATTAGCTGGACATGGTGGCGCGTGCCTGTAGTTCCAACTACTTGGAAGGCTGAGGCGGAAGGATCTGCTGATCCCAGCAAATCGAGGTTGCTGTGGCTGTGAGCATGCCACTGTACTCTAGCCTGGGTGACAGAGTGAGACTCTGACCAAAAAAAAAAAGCGAAAGAGTAGATTGAATTGAGGCTCTGGACTTGGAAAACCCAAGGTCAAATTCTACCACATTGTGGCTCTGGGCAAGTTATCTAATCTCTAACACCCTCCCCTGAAAATGGAGGATAACAACAGCACCTATAGTTCACAACACTGCCTGTGAAAACACTTTGTAAACTCTAAAACATTCTGAGCTCGGAGGGCAGTGGGGAGGGGACATTCATGCCTTAGGCAGCTTCTGTCTCCACGCCCAGTTCTAGACTTGGACCCAGTAAATACCCAGTAAGTGTTTATTGAGTGAATGGATAAACACGTGATTATCATCATAATTCGAACTTGTCCATCAGCTTTGCAGAAGAAACATGGGCAGATGCTGTTGGACCCTAGTTCAGGTTTCATGAGCTGAGGCCTCACAAATGAGCCTGTGTTTTTTTTTTATTTTTTTAAAACAACCCTTTTGACGTTTGTATTTTAATATGTGAAACCTGGCTACTTGTCTCGGGGAGAGTTTATGGAAAAAAAGCTTCCAGCTGGCTTTGGGCAGCCCATAAAAGTGTACTGAAAACTTTGACCAGTGAGAAATGAAGAGCTGTCGGGAGGATGGAGAACGGTGACGCCACCGACCCTGGTGAGGCCTGCTTATTTCAGTAATTAGTTTTCTGGACAAGAGGATGCGCCTTCATTTCTTCCTGGTTCCTAGTCAAAAGATGAGGCCCAGAATCTGTTAAAGAGAAACCCTCTGCTTTCAAATAACAAACACATCTTTAACACAGGCTGTCTGTGATTCTAATGGTTTCAAGGGGTGTGGGGGAGGGAAGCGTTTTCAAGAGATTTAATTGAAGCAGCTAATCGGAATACTAGCTTTCCAATTCCTATCCCTCCCTTGGCTCAAGCCTGACCTCCTCCAGGAAGCCCTCTTTGGTAATCTCAGCCCATCAAGGGTCTGTTCATCCATACCACCCCTTGCCTTTAAACACTCCAGAGGCTCCTCCTGACTTCAGCTTGTTTGGTATCCAAGGCCTTTTGTGATTTGGCATATTCCCACCTGTGTGGCTTCTTCTCAGGCTCCCTACCCCCACCCTTTGAACAAGTCATGCCTGACAACCTTCCCCCACTGCATCCCCATTTGGGCCTCAGAGTCTCAAGCTGCGTTCTTGCCTTGGCTGGAATTTTTCTTCCCCTTCTTCATGTGGCTGGACAGTATTTATTCCTAAAATTCAGCCCAAGCCTCTCTTGCGAGGGAGGAGTTTGGGTCCCCCAGGCTGAGTCAGGTGCCCTTCCTTGGACCCCAGAGTGCCCACATTTCCACTCATCACACTTATCGTAATGGCCCATTTCCTCACCTGCCTCATCCCCTCCTCTCTCTAGGGGAGCTTGGCCCACCTATGGCCAATATCACACCTGTCCAGAGAAACTTGCTCAGTTTTAAGCCCTCACACCTATAGCATACGGGTATATGGGGAGCTTTAAAATGCTCCCCAGGTGTTCTCATCCTCAGAAATTCTGGTTTGATTGGCCTGGGATGTGGTCTAGACAAGGGATGGGGGTGTGGGAAAACTCCCCGGGTGATCCTAAGGTAGAACGCCCCTGTAATTTACAACACGTGACTCAGAACTCACCCAGACACTTAGAGAAGCTTTACCCCAGGCTTGTCGGGGAGTATAACCTTGAACTCAAAACTCCACTGTAATTGCCAAAAGTTGTGTTGAAAGAAGACTATTCATCCATTTATTTGGGTCAGTGACGCAGACTAGCTGAACAAACCTTGCAGGCCCCACGTAGTCCTTCGGTCTTGTTAGGAGAGACCATCTATTCTTAATCATCCATTAGAAGGATGCCTGGATGAGGCCTACCCCAAATCCAAGGAGCCTGGCCTGGGACCCTGAACTATAAACAAGTTACCTGGTGATCCCAAAAGCACGCAGATATGCCACTGTTGAAAGTCTCCTAAAACAGGGCTGCACACTCCTGATGTCTTGCAGAGCCAGACAGAAAAGTTAAAAGCAAAGAAGGCCCTAGTTAGGCATGGTGGCTCACACCTGTAATCCCAGTACTTTGGGAGGCCAAGGTGGGAGGATTGCTTGACCCTAGGAATTCGAGATCAGCCTGGGCAACATAGTGAGACTTCATCTCTACAAAAACTCAAAAATAAAAAAAATTAGGGAGGCACGGTGGCATATGCCTGTAGTCCCAGCTACTCAGGAGGCTGAGGCGAGAGGACTGCTTGAGCCCAGGAGGTCGAGGGTGAGGTGAACCATGGCCATGCCACTACACTCCAACCTGGGTGACAAGAGTGAGACTCTGGCTCAAAATAATAATTAGAAAGAAAGAAAAGAGAGAAAGGCCTCCAGAGACCCATGGAGGTATTGCAAAACAACTTGGGTCTAGCCGATTCTTGTCCTTTGGGAATGTGAACCCCATGTTGTCAAACCTCCTTTTTTAAAGAGACTGGCAAAAGTCTGGATACAAAGCTCAGGCCAAACAAAGCTCACCTGGGAAGGGTATTTGACATTCATTGCCAGTGTTTGCTATCCACCCCGTGTGTGGATGAGGCTAGAGCCTGGTCTGCTTGTCTGGCCTTGTCTCGGCTCTCTCTCTGAGCTGCTTTTTCTGCTTTGGGACTTGGGCCAGCACAGAGGGGGGTACAGGAAACGGCCCCTGAGACTTGTGCTGTATGTGCAATTGGAAGGCTGTTTGGGGACATTGCTCCTTACTTTCAGCAGTGTTCTCTTCATGCCAACTCACTAAAAAAAGACTTCTCTGGTCTCAAGGCCTACAGAGATGTTGTTTTGCCTCAACAACGGGTGTGACAGTGTACTATGGACATTGTGAACTGCGTGTGATCAAGCTTCAGCTGCTAGGAATCTCAGAGAGCAGTTTGTGACTTGTCTTCATAACATGTTGGACCCTAAGTTTCACACTTAGTGTACCTGTCTCATTCCTGGGTTCTTCTGACCTTCCCAACTTCTCTTTTCATTTGTCACTTGTCGCATGATCACTCCTGTAAACGCTTACCCTTTCCTTTGTTTTGAGTTGGGGTCCCACTCTGTTGCCCAAGCTGGAGTGCAGTGGTACGCTCATAGCTCACCGCAGCCTTGACCTCCTGAGCTCAGGTGATCCTTCTGCCTCAGCCTCCCCAGTAGCTGGGACTACAGGCGTGGACCACCATGCCTGGCTATTTTTATTTTTTTGTAGAAACAAAGTCTCACCATGTTGCCTAGGCTTGTCTCGAACTCTTGGGCTCAAGCAACCCTCCCAACTCAGTCTCCCAAAGTGCTGGGATTATAGGTGTCAGCCACCCCGTCCAGCTATATTCTTGCATATCAAGTAAAGGAGTTAAGTGCTTTCTGGAATAAGACGTGGTATAAATAAATTAACCCATAAAAATAGTAAGTGATTTTAAAAAAAGTTATTGAATACATGACTACTTGAATGATTCATTTTGCGGTCTCACCAAGGTTTTGCACAGAGCAGGTGTTCAGGAAATGAGGGGCAGGATGATAGAGTGGAAAGCAGCAGTTTAGAGGTGGGGAGACATTAGCTCTGTCATTTCCTAGCGACTGGGACCTCAGTCAAGTTGTTTAGCTTCTCTTAGCCTCAATTCCTCAGCTGTACAATGGGGATAGTGGCCACACCCACCTTATCAGAGTTTGGGGGGGGACTAAATGAAATTATGGATGTCATAGGCACTTAATAAGTGGCAGTGTGATTATTTTATAATAAAAACACCCTCATATATGAATGTCATTATTTAATAACCCAATAAGTACAGTAATGTGTGTAGCACTCTCTCTCTCTGCTCAAGATAGCAGTGCCTGTTAAAGAAGCCACATGTACCCACGGGGAAGAAACAAAGGAAAGGCATCCCTGGAAGCCCTTGGCTCCCTCAGCTCCCTCTGCTTGTCACCCTCCACCCCCTTCCTCGGTACAGTACCAACGTTGGGAGCTCCCTGTTTGAGTGTGACTGCCCTTTCTTCCCAGCATGCTCAGGTGCTGAAGACCCTGTCCTGCCACCTCCATCACCCAACTTTCCAGCCCTAGTCTTGTACATCCCTTATCTGAAAGCCTCTGGCAGTTTTCTGCAAACTTCCCAGTTCCTTCCCTTGCCCTGACTGACCAAGCTCCTGGTGATCACTTAAGTCTGTGGCCTTCTTGCCTAATGGATGCATGCATGCATTAGAAAGTGTCGTGAGTCTGGGCACAGTGGCTCATGCCTCTAACCCCAGCATTTTATTAGGAGGCCAAGGTAGGAGAATGACTTGAGCCCAGAGTTTGTGACCAGCCTGGGCAACATAGTGAGACCTCATCTCCACAGAAAAATGCAGAAATTAGTTGGGTGTGGTGGCATGTGCCTGTAGCCCCAGCTACTCAGGGGCTGAGGTGGGAGGATGGCTTCAGCTCAGGAGGTCAAGGCTGCAATGAACTGTGATTTTGCCACTGCACTCCAGCCTGGGTGACAAAGATCCCGACTCCAAAAAAATAAGGGTGTCATGTGGTGTCCAGGAGGAGTATCCACAGACGATTGGATGTCATGTCTGGGGACTCATTCCTCTGAAGCATGGAGGCCAGGTGGACAGTGAGAAATGTAACACTCTAATATCATTACAGGGAAATAAATTCATCACAGATCCTTGTGATGCTTGTGATGGAAGGTTGTCTATGGCAAATTTTAGTTCTCCCTAAGTGCCAAAAATTCATCCAGACAAGGCACTATTGTGTATGGCAGAGGTTCTCAAATCATGGTCCCAGTCCTGAATACCTTATAGATGCAAATCCTCCAACCCTACCCAAATGACCTGGGGTAGGTCCAGCACCCTTTTTTTTTTTTGAGTTGTTTCACTCTGTCACCCAGGCTGGAGTGCAGTGGCACATTCATGACCACCGCAGCCTTGACCTGCTGGACTCAGGTGATTCTTCCACCTCAGCCTTCCAAGTAGCTGGAACTACAGGCATGCACCACCATGCACGGCTAATTTTTTTATTTATTGTAGAGATGCAGTCTCACCAAGTTGTCCAGGCTGGTCTTGAACCCGTGGGCTCAGGTAATCTTCTCACCTCCGCCTCCCAAAGTGCTGGGATTATAGGTGTGAGCCACTGGGCCCACCAGCACCCTGTGTTTTAATAAGCCCTGGTGGAGATCAGAGTCACTGCCAGCTTTTGGACCACTGGAGTGGTGGCTCCAGTTCTGAGCTTCAGTAACCTCACTGCCAACACGGACGATCCTTATGGTGGTGGCTTCTGTAAGGGACACAAGATGAATGTGGGAAGCCTGTCTGGCGTGCCCTTGGTGCTGAGCAACTGCCCTGCATCAAACTGACTCTTGAGATCAACTGCCACTCCATGCTGTTCCTTGTCAGTTCTGGGCCCCAAGAGCAGGGCTCCAGCAGGGAGGGGACATAGGACAAAGGTCAGGAAACCTGATCTGAAGCCTAGCTTAGGGCCCTGAATGTCAACCTTAGAACTTTTCTCTACTCTACCTGTCTGTGATGGACGCTTAATGTTTACATTGCTTTGACACAACAAAGCAACAGGACCCCTGGGATTCCAGCCATCCCTCGGCCACCTCCTAGGCCACCTCCTCGGCAGGGTGAGCTTCTTCCACGCCCTCCCGGGTTGGGCCGGTCTACTCCCGCGGGAGGCCGCGTTATCCGCCGAGGCCCGGCTGCCAAGGAGGCCCAGCGCGTTCCAGGAAAGGCGCCAGATGGGCAGCCCCGCGCACGCTTGTAATGCGGGAGCACCTCTATGGGTTCCATATGGGCTCCAGCGAGGGGACCAAGCCGAAGGGACAGGCTCTGACAGTCAGCCGCCCCGCTCAGCCCCAGGCCTGCCCCTGGCTGCGGGAAGGCGCGTTGATTCGTTTGTGGTTTTTGTTTTTTTTTTTTGCTGTCTCCGCATCAGCCTGTGGGCTAGCGTGTTGCGGGCACTCAGGGGGCATGGGGAGCCTTTGATGAATGAAGGCTGAACACACGACGTATGGGTAGAAGGCTTTAGAGAGCCTCTTTCAAAAACCCAGCACACAATGTCCCAGCCTCAGCCAACATCCCTGGGACCGTTTCTTTTCTGTGTGTAATCCCAGCCTATCCATCACCAGACCGCTCAGGGCCTTTGTTCTCCAACTTTGCCCAAGAGGAGAGTTGGGCTCACAGCTGGTGATGTGACATGTCCAAGGCCACACAGCTAGTAAGGAGCAGGTCAGGATATGAATCCAGGTTAAAGGACTGCAGGTCTAGTGCTTGCTCTATCCAAGTTTTAGAGGGAGGGAACTGCTAATCTACCCTGGTCTCCCCAGGGGGTTTCTCGCTGGAATCCCAGAGTTACAAAGACTTAATAAAGTACATAACTGTCCCCTTAAAAAAGCAAAGCATAGAAACCTCCAGGAAGTTTTACTCTGCTCCCCTACTTTGAGCTTTGAAGTTTAAGGGCACATGATTGCCTTAAAGAGAAGCCCGTGACTTTCATATTGTGCTTATGTAATAGCTACAATGGCACTTTTTGGTAATTCTTTTTGTTTCGGGTCAGAGTCTCCCTCTGTCACCGGGCCTGGAGTGTAGTGGCACGATCACAGCTCACCGAAGCCTTGATCTTCTGGGCCCAGGTGATCCTCCTGCCTCAGCCTCCCAAGTAGCTGGGACTAACAGGCACGAGCACCACAACTGGCTAATGTTTTGTTTTTTGTAGAGACAAAGTCTTGCTATGTTGCCTAGGCTGGTCTTGAACTCCTGGGCTCAAGCGATCCTCTCACCTTAGCCTCCCAAAGTGCTGGAATTACAGGTATGAGCCACCATAATATAATTATTTTTAATGGCTTTACTGAAGTATCATTCACATACCATAAAAGGCACACTACCGGCCGGGCTCAGTGGCTCAGCCTGTAGTCCTGTGCTTTGGGAGGCCGAGGTGAGTGAATTGCCTGAGCCCGCAGGTTCGAGACCCGCCTGGGCAACTTGGCAAGACCTCGTCTCTACAATAAATCAAAAAAACTAGCCGGGCATGGTAGTGCACGCCTGTAGTTCCAGCTACTTGGAAGGCTGAGGCGGAAGGATCGCCGGACCCCAGTGGGTCACGGCTGCAGTGGCCGGGAGTGTGCCACTGCACTCCACTCTGGGCGATAGAGTGAGACTCCAACTCAAAAAATAAAAAAGGTACACTACTTTTAGGTGATTTTAAATTACTACATATTTTTTGTCTGTCGATATATTTTACTTTCTGTTCTCCCCATCAGCCTATTGGCTGGTGTGTTGACCACTGATGACCCAGACCACAGTGTGGTGCGGGCACACAGGGGGCATTGGGAGCATTTGATGAATGAATAAATTTATATTTAGAAAACAGGACTTTGTTTAAAACTAGAAGCAAATCTTCTAGAGAATCTAGACCAGATGAGTTGGATTGATTTATTGTAAGGAACTGACTTCCAGGATTGTGGGTTCCAGTTAGGCAAGTCTGAAATCCACGGGGCAGGCCAAAGGAAGGGCTGGCTGCAACTCTCCGGTAGCTGAAACTCCTGTCCTGGGGACGGGGTTTCTTCTTAGGGATTCTTAGTTCTGTTCTTAATGCTTTCAACAGATTGAATGCAGCCCACTCAGACTAACTAGGATAATCTCCTTTACTTAAAGTCAGCTGATTATAAATGTTAATCACATCTACAAAATATGTCCACAGCAACTCCTAGGTTGTTATTGAATTGAAGAATTGGGGACTACAGGCTAGCCAAATTGATCCATAAAGGTAACATCACCTGGATGAAGTTTCTACCTTCCCAGTTCACTGGGATGTACAGTGTCTGGGGGAAGAAACTGAACCACAGACGGGACCTGGAGGCTGAGCCTGGGCCAGGGGTGGGCAGTACCATCCTGAGGGAGGAGTTTGGAAAGGGCTGATAAGCTGACCGGGTGTAACAGGCTGAGCAAGGCCCGCTTTGAAACAAGAGAACCTGGGTTTGTTTCACAGCCTTTTGATACAATAGCTTAACCTTGACCATGTCCCCTAAACTCTCTCAGCATCAGTTTCTAGGTTTTTAAAAATAGGGCTATGGATACCAACCTGACAGCATTGCTTAGTTATTGTTTCATCAGTCATTAAACATTTATTGGATGTCTACTGTTTACCAGGCATTGTGTGCTTGGGAGGGTCAAATGAAGTAACAACATGACTAAAATATCTGAAGCGTTTCCTATGTGTCAGGCATGGTTCTATGAGCTTTACATGAATTAATTTACTTCATTCTCACACCAGCCCTACAAAGTGGTCATAGCTGTGATCCCATTTTACAGACAAGGAACACTCAAGGGTATCTGACCCTTACAGACAGAAAATAAATGTTTATTTCCTCCCTCTTTTTTTTTTTGAGTCAAGGTCTCACTCTGTTGCCCAGGTTGGAGTGCAGTGGCATGATCACAACGATCATGGCTCATGGTAGCCTCGACCATCTGGGCTCAGATGATCCTTCTACCTCAGCACACTGAGTAGCTGAGACTATAGGAGCGTGCCATCACGCCTGGCTAATTTTTTTGAGTTTTTGTAGAGATGAGGTTTTGCTATGTTGTCCAGGCTGGTCTTAAACCCCTGGACTCAAGCAGTTCTCTCTCCTTGGCCTCCCAAAGTGCTGGGGTTACAAGTGTGAGTCACTGCGCCTGGCCTACCTTCCTTTTTTTAAAGGAGCAAAGGGAATGATTTACTTCAATATTTGAGTTATCTCTAACAGCTACTTCTCACAAAGGAGGGAGAACCCTAGTCGGTGGCATTGAATTTCAAATCCAAGCTGCTGTTGGGAATGTAAAATGGTGCAGCTGCTTTGGAAGACAGTCCGGCAGTTCCTCAAAGGGTTCAACATAGCATCACTATATGACCAGCAATTTTGTTCCTAGCTATACCTCCAAGAGAAATGAGAACATACGTCTGCACAAAAACCTGTACACTAAAACTCATAGTAGCATTAGTCATACCAGCCAAAAGGTGGAAACAACCTAAATGTCCAACGGATAAATAAAATAAACAATGAATGAACAAATGAAAGGCTAAATATGGTACATCCATATAATGGAATATTATTTGGCAATTAATAAGGAATGAAGTACAGATACATGCTGCAACGTGGATGAACCTTGGAAACATTATGCTAAGTGAAAGAATGTCTAGAATAGGTGAATCTGTAGAGACAGAAATAAAGTAGATTAATATGTGCCCAGGGCTGGGACTGGAGAGAGTAAGGGAAGGTTCTGGTAAGGGTACAGAATTTTTTTTGGGGGGGCACTGATGAAAATGTTCTCATATCGATGGTGGTGACGGTTGGACAACTCTGTGAATATACTAAATGCCATTGAATTGTACACTTGGGTGGGTGAATTGTATGGTGTGTGAGTGATTCATCTTAGTAAAGCTTTATCAGAAAATCCCAGCTCTGCCCCTCACTAGTCGTGTGACCTTGAAGAGTGGCCTCACTTCTCTCAACCTCAGTTTCTTTATCTGTGAAATGGTGATAGTAAGAGCAGATACCTCCAGAAGCTATTGTGAGGTTTTTAGGAGAAGAATTATGTCACCACTTTACTTGATAGACAAGAAACCCTTGGTAAACAATAAGTAGTGTTCACCAAGGGCTCATTAATAACTGGCATTGTGCTGAGCTCTTGTATCCATGATCTAATTTAATTCTCCAACCACTCTCATGCTAATTATGCAGACGTTGAGGCTTAAAGAGGGTCAAGTCAGAGAATTCAGAAAGATGAGGCAAGGATTGGAATCCAGGTTTTCCCCATGCTGAAGCTTGGCTTCTGAACCACTCTACAATCCTTGTTTTTGTGTGGTTTTGCCCTTATGTTTATATGGATCTTTTTTATTACTCTGACACACATCATTTGGAAATGCTGGGCCCAGCCGCACACCCTGACACTAAGCTTCATCTCCCCACCTGCCTCCTCCCAAATTCATTGTTTGCTTTTCTCTTGCATAGAATACTTTCCAAGGTATAAAATGCCCCGAGAAAGGCTGCACAAGACCTGGCAGCTGCCCAGAGTAAAGGGGGCAGGGTTCACCACTTTAGCTCCTGCCACACGTGAGGCCTCTGGGAGGCCCAGGCTAGATGATTTGCTTCCAGCCCCAGCTCTGCCACTTCCTCACTTCTAGAGACCTCTTTGTCTTGGCCTCATCATCTGAAAACACACGGATTACGATCGTATTTACTTGCTGGGATATTGGGAGCTTACTCACAGGCCCTGAAAGGCTCCAAAGCCACGCAAACAAGTTCTCCTGGGACCCCCATTGGCAGGGAGGTGGCAGTCCTGGGACTGGCCCACACCCAGCAATCTCCGGAACCAGCTGTGCTGAGGCAGCGGGTGCTAAAAATAAAAGTCACATCTTGCAGGGTCATGGGCTGGCCCAGAGGCAGATGGGAGTGGGGGAGGAGGGTACGGGGATCCTCACCCGCCACCGGGGCTCTCCACCTCTCCCCACGTGTGTGGGGGTGTGGTGATTCCTCTTCCAGTGCAAGACCCCCAACTACAATCGAGCTGGAATGGGTGGGGCCTGCTCCCTCTAGCCAAGCCAATGAAAAAAATCCTCTAGTGCTGTCTAGTGAAAATATAAAGTGAGCTACATATGTAAATCTAAATTTCTTTTTTTTTGAGTTGGAGTCTCACTCTGTCGCCCAGACTGGAGTGCAGTGGCCGCTCCCGGCCACGGCAGCCTCGAACTGCTGGGCTCCAGCGATCCTTCCGCCTCAGCCTTCCAAGTAGCTGGAACTACAGGCGCGCTACCACGCCCGGCTTTTTGTTTTATTGTAGAGATAAGGTCTCACCAAGTTGCCCAGACAGATCTCGAACCCATAGGCTCAGACAATCCACTTACCTCAGTCTCCCAAAGTGCTGGGATTACAGGCTGAGTCACCGAGCCTGGCCTCTAAATTTCTTTCTTTGAGTCGGGGTTTTACTCTGTCACCCACACTGGAGTGCAGTGGCACAATTACGGCTCTCCGCAATATTGACCTCCTGGGCTCAGGTGACCCTCCCACCTCAGCCTCCTAAGCAACTGGGACTACAGGCCCACACCACCACACCCAGCTAATAGTAATTCTAAGTTTTCTAGTAGCCACATTAAAATAAGACACAGGTGAAATTAATTTTAGTGATATATTTTATTTAATCTAATAGATCAAATTTTTATCATTTCAACCTGTCATCAATATAAAACTATGAATGAAATAAGTTCTTTTTCTGTACTAAGTCTTCAAATCTGGTATTTCAGATAGCATGTCTCAATTTAGAACGGCCTCACTACAAGTGCTATACTAGTTTTCTGCAGTGACTGTAACACATCACCACAAATTTAATGGCTGACAACAGTACAAATGTATTATTTTACAGTTCTGGAGGTTAGAAGCATGCAATGAGTCTTATGGGGCTAAAATCAAGGTGTTGGCAGCGCTGCGTACCCTCTGGCGACCCTGAAAGAGAATTCACTCCTTAGTTTTTCCAGCCTGAATTCCTTGGCTCATGGCCCCTTCTCCATCTTTAAAGTGCATCATTTCTGCCTCCACTTCTTTTGTCGCTTTGTCTTCTCTGCCTCAGACCTTCTTGACTCCCTTTTTTTTTTTGAGGCAGGATCACACTCTCACCCAGGCTGGAGTATAATGGCATGATCGCAGCCTTGACCTTCTGGGCTCATCCCTCCTCCTCAGCTGCTCAAGTAGCTGGGACTACAGGTGGGTGCCACCATGCCTGGTTCATTTTTTAAATTTTTTGTAGGGACGAGGTCTTACTATGTTGCCTGTGCTGGACTTGGACTTCTGGGCTCAAGTGATCCTCCTGCCTTGGCCTCCCAAGCTGCTGGAATTACAGGTGTGAACTACCATGCCTGGCTCTGACTCCTTGAAATGACACTTGTGATTACATTGGGTCCATCTGGATAATCCAGAATCATCTATTTATCGCAAGAGTCTTCGTTTCATCTCAGAGGCAAAATCCCTATTGCCAAGAAAGGTGATACATGCATAGGGCCCTGGAGTTAGAATGTGAACATTGGAGGGTTATTATTCAGCCTGCCTCATATGCTTAATACCTACATATTTTAGTTACTACCACGTAGGACAATGCGGCTCTCAGGCACAAAGGTGAATGATGCAAGTCCTGGTGTCAGGCCCAGGCTCAGCCAAAAACAGTGATGTAGGACCTCAGGCAAGTCATTTGATACCCCTCCTTGACTATACTTACCTTGCCTGTGAAATGAGGTTGATAGGAACCCCTGGCTGGGAAGACACAACAAGCTACCAGGTGTGAAAGTGTTCACTTAATTTTAAAAGGGGGTTCTACTGGCAGTTTGGGGGGTGGTGAACTACAGATGGGAAAATTGAGGCCAGGAGTGAGGAAGTTTGCTGTGGCTTCCTGGTGAGTTGGTAGTCGAGCCAGGAAGGGGACCCAATTGGAGACCTGTTTCTCATCATGCAACACAGTTTGTCCCCTCTCTGAGCCTAATTTCTTACCTGTAAAAATATAAATAATAATGGCACATTTTCAGGGCCATTGTGAAGATCAAAGGATTTCTCATGTGTGAATATGCTCTGGGAACAGTTTGAGGATTCTATAAAGGAAAGTCACGAAGATGCCTGGGCATGGGTGTTATGGTCTAGCGTCGGAGCCGAGGCCGGAGTCAGCCTACGAGGGTGAGGGCTGGCTGCACGCTCTGCTTGCCTGACCTGCAGTGCTCTGGACACCTTGAGAACCTCAAGGGATCTGTTGGGGGCCCTCAGGACCTCTCCTGATTTTTGGTCTTCTCCCCTCTTCCCCTTCTAGAACCAAGCCTGGGAGTGACAGGAGGAAAGTCCACAACAGGGGCTTGTGGCCCTTTCCCAGAAAGTGACTTTCCAAGGCTTGGCCCTCACCTAGTTCCACACCGCCTGCCAGAGCTGTGTGTTGCCTGAGGAAGGGGACAGGCAGAGGCTCTTTGAGGCCTGGGTGGAGAAGCCTGAGCCTGGGGTCTTGTTCCAGCTTCCCTGCTGGCTCTCCAGGTTGGCCTGGGCAATTTCCTGAGGTCAGCTGCACAGTGGGTAGGTGAGGGTTAGACAAGGGACTCTCAGGCCCCTAAGGCCAAAGATTCTAGGTTTTCCTGCACTGTCTTTACAGGTGTCAAAAGACAAACTATTCTTTTCTTTTCTTTTCTTTCTCTCTCTCTCTCCTTTCTTTCTTTCTTTTCCCTCTTTCTTTTAGAAAGTAGGAGGACAGAAAAGCTCCCTCAGTGGGAAGGGACCTGAAGGGGTTGCCCGACAAACTATTCTTAAGTCAAACTCTTACCTGCATGCCTGGGTAGGGCAAGCTGGCTGGCAGGAGACAGGGAAAGAGGTGAGTGTGGAGCCAGAATCCTGGGGTAGCTTTGTGGGTATTAGGTGCTCCCTCCCGTCCAGAATTCCAGCTCCATCCTGACCTGGGCCAGGCAGGGCTTCCCTGTGCAGCTGCAGGGAGACCCTGGGTAGAGAAGGGGGTGCTGCATCAGTACTGAGCTTCTGAAGTCACCAGACTGCAATTCAAACAAGAGCGCCATACATATTAACACCTACCATGTGATTTAGACAGGTTCCATGCCAGTGAGAGGAAAGGGGTGTATGTCCCCCTCTGGGCGCTATAGACTAGGACTTCACAGAAACAGACTTGGAGGTGCATGGTGCTTATTCTGCTGGATGTTCTTTCTTTGTGATCTCCTGAGTGTCAGGCTCTGTGACATATCTCATGGCACGGAGTGAAGAGGTTTTTGTTCCTGACATATCATATAGTTCAAGTGTCATCTTCTAGGCAGGGTGACAGAAGTCTAGTGAGGGGAAAGGACAGACCCAAGGTCAGTCAGCGATTTAGTGACAGAGCCAGGACTAGTGGGAAGGAGGGTGTCAGGGCCCTGATGTATGGCGCCCTCACCAGACTAGAGGCCAGAGGTTAGGACTATAATTATGGTAGCAGTAGCCACACTAGGTACCATTTACAAAGCTCACACTGTGTCATCCCTGTGCTAAATTCTTGCCATGCCTAACTTGCTTGACTTGCTTCATCTTCACAATACCCCTAGGAGGTGGGAATTTAGTATCACCATTTTACAGATGGGGAAACTGGGACACAGAGAAGTGAAATAACTCGTCCAAGGACACACAACTGCTAAGTGACGACAGAGCCAGGCCTGAAGCTGGACTGCTGGGCTCCACACATGTGCTCCTGACCAAATGCAACTGTGAGACTGGGAACATGGCCTATGTGTCCTTACCCAGGGTATACAACTCATGGGCTGTGGAGGTGTGGCTGGTGGCCCTGGGAGGGTAGACAGGGTCAGAACCTTAGCTCCCCAAGAAGCAGGAGCCAGGACTGAGTAAAGGCACCCCAAGGGTTCCATGGAAAGACAACCTCCTCCGTCAGGCTCTTAGTGTGCCCAGAATCTGACACAGTCAGTGTGGAAAGAAATCTGTTGTTTTCGTGAAGGGAATACTTAAGATTGACACCAATAAGTTACAGGTGGTAGCAGGAAGGGCCGGGAACTGTGGCCAGAAGACATAGGTCTGAGGTGGGCTCTGCCCCCTTGGCAGCCGGGTGCCCTGAGTGAGTCATTCTTCTCATCTATACAAAGGGAACTGAATCCTGTTGCTGGAGGGTGAGGGCAACAGATGGGGTGGGATGACCTCCTCCCCATCAGAGAGGAGCCACAGGACACCACAGCCAAGCTGCTGGAACTTTGGGTGACGCTGCCCAGCATCTACCTCTCTCTGGACTTCCCTGCCTGCACAATGGCCAGCTGTGATGGTCACGACAACATCACCACTATACAACCTGGATTTTCCAAGGAAGAAAAGGTCTTTAGATGGTTGGGGGTTGAGGAAAGGAACCAACAAAAAAGAATGCCACAAGCCCAGACAGCTGTAACATCCAGCTCCCTCTGGAACTGACCCCAGAGCCCTGTCTGTGCTACATGAATGTGCTTTGCTGAAACACACACGTCCCAGATGTCGAGGCGGCAAATGAGATCCAGTTCCTGGCAAAGGGTGACAGGCACGGCAGCAGCTCCCCGCACTTCATCCTACCCGTCCTCTGCCGCTGGTGTCAATCCTGCCCAAGTGGCCCCCTGGCCGAGCACTCCAGGTAGGGGGCGTCTATCTTCCCTGGAGAGGGATCCTGGAGAAGAAAGGCTGGCAGAATTTTCACCTACAAGGCAGAAGTAGAAACCAAGGCTCAGGGCAGCCCCACTCCTGAGCTCAGCAGAGGAGAGTGGATCCTGTGTGTTCCGCTGGGTATAGTCGCTTGAAAGCAGGGGTACGTCACACTCCCCAGTCCTGTCATCTCCTCCAGTCATGGGCAAATCTTCTCCTCAGTTCTCCCAGCATGAGCCTTGCCCTGACACTGGATGCAGGATAGAGAAGAGTCCAGGAGACTGGAGGGCAGGGAACTGGTCATGTGAGCTCTGGAACTGGTCATGTGATCTCAGGCACATCATTACCCTTCTGTGCCTTAGTCTCTCCATCTGAAAAGTTGTGATCAGGTAGGCCCTGGCTTTGGCATCAAAAGAGCTGAGTGTAAAGGCTGACTTGGTAGGGCTTTGAGCAACTTCACTTTTCTTAGTTGTCACGTCTTTGTGAGAAAGGGCCAGTGGAAGAATATCCCAGGGGAAGAATGTCACAATCATATGTTAAGTGAAAAAAGAAGAGTATCAAACAGTAATCACATGATTCTAGCTACATTTTTTTTTTTTTGAGTTGAGATCTCTGTCACCCAAGCTGGAGTGCAGTGGCATGATCTCGGATCAACACAGCCTCAACCTCCCAGGCTCAAGTGATCCTCTCGCCTCAGCCTCCCCAGTAGCTGAGGCTACAGGTGCACACCACCATGCCCGGCTAATTTTTTAATTTTTTTGTAGAGATGAGGTCTTGCTATGTTGCCCAGGCTGGTCTTGAACTCCTGGGCTCAAACAATCCTCCCACCTCAGCCTCCTAAAGTGCTGGGATTATAGGCATGAGCCACTGCATCCAGCCTCTAATTGCATTTTAAAAAGTCTAAGTGTGTGTGTGTGTGTGTGTGTGTGTGTGTGTGTGTGTGTGTGTTTGTGTGTGTGTGTATCTGCCTTTTCAAAAAGACAAAGAAAGTTGACTAAAATAATGTTCTCAGTGGCACTTACCTAGACACTGGGCTCATGGGTGATTTTTACTTTCTTCTATATATTGTTTTCCAGTTTTTCTAGAATGAGCGTATCCCTTGCAATCAGGAATTAGCCACTGAAGGCATAGGACTGTCTGAAGATCGCCTGTGGACATCCACATGGCAGCCTCTGTGAACAGGCCTGTGTGGGGCCAACTGTGCTTGCTCTGCTCTCTTGGGGCATGGCTGGGATGGCATCAGCAGGGCCAGCAGACTGGAGCTGAAGGACCCACTGCCTCCCAAGTCCTTCTGGGAAGATGCGACCTCATCGTGGCTAAAGATTTCACCCAAAAAGAGGAGGAAGAAACTGGAAGCAAAAGACCTGGTTCCTAATGCCAGGCCCACCCCATCCCTTGGGCCAGGCACCTGGCCTCTCTGGCCTTAGCTTCCCAATCTGTAAAAGGGGATTAAAAGGTGTCTGTCACTCTGGGGGTTGTGAGGACCCCAACAGTGGCTTGGCCTGTGTCTTGCCTCCTATGTTTGAAGGGATGTGACATCAGGTCTTTGGCACATTTAACATAGAGCTCTGGTGGAAGAGAAATTATTCAGCATTTTAAATCAGTCTCATCCTGCTCTTAGCAGGCCCAGGGTCACCCAGTAGATGCTTTAGAGAGGGTAGTGCTATACCTGATGCTATCTATGCTATGGCTCATCCTACCCTTCTGCCTTCCCCTCCACCATCCTGCCACACAGAACTTGCCTGTGGCCAAGACTACTTCCCACCTCCAAGCCTGTACTCTCCCCATCACCCCATCCTCTGAATCTCAAAATATTCTCAGGCTGAGTTTAAATGCCACCTCTTTCATGAAGCCCTCCATGCTTCACTCAATAGATCTAGGATTCTATGCTTTCTCTGAGCTTCTCTTATTTTCCATCATAATGATCTACTTATGTGCCTGTTTCCCCCACTGAAGGTAGAGTTTCTTGAGGGTAGGGTGCACATCTTACCTTTCTCCTCCCCAGTGTCCAGCAGAGTAGATGACATGAGCAGGTATCAGTAAAGCTTTGCTGGAGCAACCGCTGCACTCTTTGAAGAGAGTATGTATCTCTTCTCACCAGAAATAAGCAATTAAAGGAACAGAGTAACAGTAGTCCCTCATGTTGGTTTGTCTTATAAATCCCCCTTTGACTCAGCACTTGGTGAGTAGGGATGAGGAGATCATTGCTAGGACACCAGCTCTGAGACAGAAGTCCCCATAACTTGCCCAGCCAGGTGTTCACCTATTACATCTACCCATTCAGGGGAAGTGAGTCAGTTTCCATTGCTGACATGCTATCAGCAATGGGAAGAACAAGAAGCTCCACATGTTCGCAGCGTCATGTGTGGACGCCATCGTACATACAAAGACTAGTGCTCATTTTTGTAGGAAGGGCCCCTGAAACCCCATGGGCTGTGCAGGTCAAGGTGAGGCTTTCCTTGGTTTTCAGATGAAGAGGTTTAGTTTCACTGCAGCCTTGACCTTTTGAGCTCAGGTGACCCTTCTGCCTCAGCCTACCCTTCTGCCTCAGCCTCCTGAGTAGCTGGGACTACAGGTGGTGCCACCACACCTGGCTAATTTTTTGATTTTGTAGAGATGAGGTCTGCTATGTTACCTAGACTGGTCTTGAACCTTTTGCCTCGGCCTCCCGAAAGTGTTAGGATTATATGTGTGACTCACCACACCTGGCCAAGGGCCTGGGTTTTTGTTTTGTTTTGAAGTTGGAGTCTCACTCTGTCACCCAGGCTGCAGTGCAGTGGCATGCTCACAGACACTGCAACCTCAACCTCCTGGGCTCAGATGATCTGTCCACCTTAGCTTTCCCAGTAGCTGGGACTACAGGTATGTACCACTATGCTCAATTAATTTTATTTATTTACTTATTGTAGAGAGGAGGTCGTGCCAAGTTGCCCAGGCTCAGGCAATCCTCATGCCTCTGCCTCCCAAAGTGCTGGGATTACAGGCGTGAGCCACCATACCTGGCCTGGGCCTGGATTTTTTCATCTGTTGAGCCTGCTGTGCCATGATGCTCCCTCACTTCCTTTGATTCTCCCAAATGCTGAAATGCTGGGCTAAGGAGAATAGGCAGGGCCATTGACCGATTTTACAAAAGAAATGCCACAGGTTTGGGGAGTGATATCTATTGCAGCCTCAGCAAGTGGAGGGAGAGTAAGCTGTCGGGAAGGCTTCAAGGAAGAGTGGCAGGGTTCTGACCTGTCTCAAGGTTCCTGGGAAGTTGGGTGAGGCCTCAAAGTTGAGAAGACAAGTGTGGGCCACAGCCAGGCCAAGGCAGGCAGACAGCAGTGTCCAGGCTTCTCTCTCTCCAGTCTTTCCTGTGTGGCTTCTCCTTTGAGGATCAGAGAGCCCACTGAGAGAGGCAGACTGGGGTGTCTCCCTGTTATAGAAAAGATGGAGGCCAAGAAGGGATGTTCCTGCCAGCACGCTGGCCTCTGATGCCACCCACAAGATGGGCGGCACCACCCTGAACTCAGCAATGGCCTTTTCAAACTTGGCTCGGTATGACCAACTCCCACAACTACACGCTCAATGAAGACTTCAAAAGAGAACAGAGAAAATTCTTTCCTTAGTTTTATACATATTTGAAAGGACAACCTCTGCTCGCTGGCTCAGAGGCCCAGGTCAGTCAACTGAGAGAAGTGAATGCCTTGGCTATTTAGATGAGTCAGGACTCAGGAAAGCATCAAAGGTGGAGGGCTCCAAGAAGGGAATTGGAAAGTCTATGCCCCTCTCCTTCACGGTCCTTCGGCGGTGCCTGGGACACTGCAGTGACCTGGTTTCACCTGGATGAAATGAGGATGCTTGGCTGGCAGAGGCGCAGGATGCAGGCAGGGGCTGTGTGTGCTCCTGCCTGTTGGGGAAGCTGAGCTGCTGGGTCCAGGATGGCAGGTACCCTGGAGGCCAGCGCTGCTCACTAGGGGTATTAAAGGTGAGTGAGGAGTTGGAGGCGTGAGTTTCCTGAATGTTTCCAGAAGCCCCTACAGCCCCAGGCCTCACCTGAGCCAGAGGCCGAGAATTAGACTTTCTAGGCTGGAAGGAACTTTAAAGGTCTTCAGGTCTAACCCCCAATCTAATGTCCAGTATAGTCCTCTGGATTTGCTTGTTCACTTCCAGTAATGGGGAACTCAGTCCAAGCCTACACAGGCCACATTCACATTGGTACCCACGGTCCTAGTTCTAACCCTCAGCAGCAAGACAGTAAGCCTGTTTGCAGAACTCCATGGTAGCCCTGCAGAGACCTTCCCTGCTCGGGTCCTACAGCTCCCAGCCAGTTCTTCTCCCCAACTTGGTTCAAGTCTGCCTCAACATCCAGGGCTAGATGGCTCCCTGGCCTTCCAGTGTCGTGTGGTCAGTGAGGAGGGGAACAATTCTGTCCATCTCCTTTTAAACGTCTTGCCTTTGTGGGTCTGGCCCAAGGTCCTGCCATCCAAAGCTGATAGCCGGCTACGGTCAACCAGCCAGTCCTGCTCAGGTCACGCTAGCCCTGGCCCACCCTGTGCTCTTGCACCCTGGGGTCTTGGGCACCAAGGGCAGGACATCACAGTCATCTTGTTAAGCCCCCAGGCTGAGCTGGTGCCTCCTCAGGAGCCCTATCCACCCTAAGCACTGGTCTCCACGATGCACTTGAGGAACATGGTGTCATCCTTCACGTAGGCGTGCTTGGGTGACTGCAGCCTGCTGAGGGGGAAGAAGAGCGGGCAGCCGCTGGCCACGTTGGTTTCACTCTGGGGCCGCTGGAAGGATGCTGAACTCAGGTCAGGCCGGAAGGCGTCAATGGCGTGCTCCCGGTTGTTCTGGTCAAGCAGCATAAAGGTGACCTGCAGGGCGGGGACAGGTGTGAAGTCAGGCCCCAGGCAGCAGCAGCAGGGCTTGAGGACCCGTGCTTGGGCTCAGAGCTGGGCTCTGTGCCTACTTCTGGGGAGCCCCTCTGACCCTTAGCTCAGGCTGATCAGGAGTCAGAGAAGCTACGTTAGGATGGTACCTGGTGGATGGCCAGACCCCAGTAGCCAGAAACACCTGAAATTCCGGGCAGGCTTCAGGGGTCATCCTATGATTAGGATCAGATGTTCCTTCCATCCAGGAGGAAAAGGGGAAGGATGATGATGCCACAGTCAAGTCTGATTGGCTGCTGGGGGCTAACGGTATGACTGAAGCACTGATGAGAGGGCTGGGCTCAATAACCTATGAAGCCTCTGGCTTGGCCGTTTTTGACTCACCAGCTACAGCTGTACCCTCCTGGGGTAAAGCAGAAGGGTGAGAACAGACAGGCCTTCTACAAGGGCTGCCAATCAATGCCCTGACATATTTACACAACTTCTGGTACACACAGAGCAGACATACGTACCTCTGAGAAGCTGATCACCTAAAAGTGACACAAACCCTCTTCCTGACAGGTGCCCCTGCAATGCCCATCAGGACCCTGAAACATCTTCCTGTCACCCACTGAGGCAGTCCTTAAACTCGGCTGCATGTTAGATCCTCTGGGGATGCTCAGGCCTTACCCCTGCTACAGTGAGACCCAGTTGTTGGTCTTAAAATCTCCCCAGCACCTTTGGGAACCGCTGGAGAGGAACTACAGACTCACACCCAGACCATCATAACCTCTCCCCTCCCACCTGCTCCCACCTTAGCTGAGGTCTGTATCTTGACATCTCCTCCTCACTTGATGCTGTTGTTCACCTGCAGGGGTGCCTAGCCTCCCCCCCCAAGCCCTCTTTCAAAACAATTTTTTTTTTTTGGAGTTTCACTCTGTCACCCAGACCGGAGTGCTGTGGCACACTCACGGCCACCCCAGCATCGACCTGCTGGACTCCAGCGATCCTTCCACCTCAGCCTTCCAAGTAGCCGGAACAACAAGCATGTGTTACCATGCCTGTAATATTTTTTATTTACTGTAGCGATGAGGTCTCGCCAAGTTGCCCAGACCAGTCTTGAACCCACGGGTTCAGACAATCGCCCTGGCCTCCCAAAGTGCTAGGATTACTGGCTGAGTCATCAAGCCTGGCCCAAATTTTTTAATAGACTTTAATTTTTAGAGTGGCGCTAGATCCACAACAAAACTGAGCGGAATATACAGTTCCCACATACCCCTGGCCCCTCCCAAACTCCCCTACCATCAACATCCCCACCAGAGTGGCACACTTGTTACAGGGATGAACCTGTATTGACACATCAGTATCACTCAAAGACCGTGGCTTTCATTAGGGTTCACTCTCGGTGTTCCCCATTCTATGGGTTTTGATAGATGTATAAGGACATGCATCCACCATTACAGTATCATACAGGATAGTTTCACTGCCCTAAACATCCTCTGTGCCCCACCTGTTCACCTCTTCCTGCCCCTCCTCCTGGGCAACCACTGATCCTTTTACTGTCTCTACAGCTTTGTCTTTTCCAGAATGCCATATGGTTAGAATCATACAGAATGTAGTCTTTTCAAATTGGCTTCTTTTACTTAGTAATATACATTTGAGGTTCCTCCATGCCTTTTCATGGCTTGATATTTTCTTTTTATTCAGCACTGAATCGTGTTTCATTGTCTGGATGTACCATGGTGTATTTTTCCATTTACTTACTGGAGAACATTTTGGTTGCTTAAGTTTTGGCAGTCATGAATAAAGCTGATTTAAACATCCTTGTTCAGGTTTTTGTGTGGACATATGTTTTCAGCTCCTTTCGGTAAATACCAAGGAATGTAACCGCTGAATCATGTGGTAAGGGTATATTTAGTTTTGTTAGAAATTGCCATATTGTCATCCAAAATGACGGTACCATTTTGCATTCCCCCCAGAAATGAATGAGAGTTCCTATTGCTCCACATCTTCAACAGCACTTGGTATTGTCAGTGTTCCAGATTTTGGCCACTCTTGTAGGTATGTAGTGGTATCTGCTTCCTTTCCTTTTTCAGAAAATCCTGCCGGTTCAGGCTAGCCTCACATCACCTCCTCCAGGAAGGTTTTTGTATTCACTGCACCATGTGAGTTTCATTTCTACATAACCTTCAGGAGTGCTCTGTTCAGACATTTCATCTCTTGAATTCCTGGAGCTGGAGGGAGGCTTGGCTACTAGATCAGAACTCAGTTTCTTGTTTCATAAAAGGGAAAACTCATAACGTGGAAAGGGAAGGGGACTTGCCTAGGTCATATGACCAGCTAAACCAGGATTAGGTCCCAGGTCCCCATCTCTCATACCTTATTCCGGAAAGGCCACGGCAGCAGGGCATCGTACTCCCCTCTCATGATTACGATGAAGAGTGACAGGTGTGTCCTCTTTCCAGTGCCATCCCCATTCAGGTACAGCCGCAGACACAACTTGTAGCCATACTTAGCAGTGTAGAAAGCTGAAATGCGGAAGCCAGAGTCAGCATGGAGGCAGCTGGGAAGTGCTAGACTCTGCAGATGAGGGAAGCGGGACCCAGTGGTTAGGCATGCCCTAGGCTTAAAGCCACGAAAGGGGGGTTAGAGCCCAGCATTCTTCTCAATTAGAGTTTAAGGAGGAACAGACTCTTGGGGATCATCTAGCCCAGTGATTGTCACCTGGCTATCTGGATCAGACTGCCAGCCCCCACCCTCAGTGGCGCCGGGGTGAGAACAGACAATCTGCATTTCTATCAAGTTAGCAGTGATGCCAATGCTGCTAGCCCTGGGACCACATTTTGAAAACCACTGACCAAACCAACTTGCATTTTACAGTCTGGAAGCTGAGCCCAGTAGAGGAAGTGGCTGGTCATCATCTCATAGTGTGTTGGGGACAGAGACAGAGTTAGGGGCCAGGCTTCCTGCCTCCCATAGTGGTTTCTTTTTGCTGCCCTAGGCCAACTGGTTGAGGTACCCTGGAGGCTGGGAGTGTGTGAGGTGACTCACAGTTCTGCCAGCCACCCTCAGCAAAGGCCCTGAGGCATGAGTCATCCCTGGTGATGACGCATGGAAACCCATGGGGTTCTCTCCCTGGGCAGCGAAAGAGCCAAGCCCATCCACGTGAATGTGGGTTCCGACAGCTGCCACCTTCGAGCAGAGGGCCCTTCTGGGAAGGGCTGGGGGCTGACAGGGGTTGAGAGGTGGGCAGGACAGAGGTGGAGGGGGGACAGGTTGACTCATCTCTGCCCATTACATCTTGGTAGAACAGGAAGCCCAAAGCACTGCTTACTTTTTCCCTCTTTGGAAAGAATTGAGGAAAAGAGGTCTGCCAGTGGGGCATGAGGTTAGCCCATGAAAAGGGTTGTCCTGATAGAGCAGGATGACCACTGCTCCTGCAGGAAAAGGGCTCCAGCCCTGCTCCAGGGTTCAGGGCAAACTCTGCAGCCTCATTCTATGCACAAATATGTGTGCTGTTATATTAACAGATATCAATTGTTTTTTTCTTTTTTGAGTCAGAGTCTTACTCTGTCACCCAGGCTGGAGTGCAGTGGTGCAATCATGGCTCACCGAAGCCTTAACCTCCTGGGCTCAGGTGATCCTTCCGCCTCTGCCTCCCAGGTAGCTGGGACTACAGGCGAGCATCACCATACCAGTCTAATTTTTTTATTTTCTATAGAGACAAGGTCTCGATATGCTGCCCAGGCTGGAACATATGTCAATCAATTAAGATAAACATTTACTAAGTAACTACTTTATGCAAGACTCGTGCCACTCCCAGGGGCCCAAAAATGAGTAAGAATGGCCCCAACTTACACAACACACACTCACGTGCTGTCCACAATTTTACACATATGCAAGTGTGTATTACTTAATCTCTGCTCACCTCGTTTCAGATGGCTGGCTCCCTGCAGGCAGGGGTCCCATGGTATTTACCTGTGAAAGTCACCGTCCACCTCCCTCTCACCTGGACAAGCTCTAGCTCACAGCACACTTTCTTTCACATTTGATACCCACTTGACATGGACAACGGCTTTTATTCCTATTTGCAGAACGTGACTGACAAGGGAGAAGAAGGGGCCTGCCCAGGGACAAACAGCCCCCTGCAGTGCATGGGCCGGAGCACAGTCTGCCCTCCACCCCCACGATCCCAGCATGGTCCCTGGCCATGGGAGGTGGCCTGGATGGACACCGGCCTCACTGGACACAGCATAGCTGTCCCAGAGCTGACTGTTCTCACTGCTTGTTTCTGGGGCCCATGGGACCTGCCTACTTCAGTCTCTGAGCCCCTGAGAACTGTTACCTGGGGAGAAAAGGCTGACGGTCCTGCCACAGGCTGACTCGTGGCACCGCCTGGTGACATTGGTGATCTTCCACAGGAAGGTGCCGTCAAAGGAGGCCTCCTCCATGAGGCGCAGGCTCTGCTCCAGCTTGCCCAGGGCCTGGTCTTTCTGGGCCAGGGTCTGCTGCAACTCTGCCACCTGTAGGGAAGCTCGTTCAGTCAAGGACACCAGGATGTGGCTTGAGGAAGAGGCGAGGGTGGCGGGAAATGGACCCCAACCTGCCCTAAGTGTGCTTCCCTGACTACACCCTCAGCACAGGCCCCTATGTTTGCATGTGCTGCCCCCGCCTGGAATTCCTGTTCCTTCCTTCTCCACTGGCCAACTCCTATTCATCCATCAGGAATCCAGCTCATCTGGCCCTCCTCTGGGAAGGCCTCAGCCACTGCCCTATCTCAGCTGGCCTCTCACCTATGTTCTATGAGATATATTTTTCTGCCTTTCCGACCGGATGGTCTCCTCCTCTGATGGCTGGGCCCGTGCATACTCACTTTACCTTTGTGTCCATGCCTTTCATAGAATCTAGGATATAAAAGGCAAGCCAGGAAGTTTGTTGGTGAAATGAAGACCCAGTCGTAGCTGTCAGAGAGCCTACCTTTTGACTGGGGCAAGAATTACATAAATAGAGGCTAAAGCCTCAGTCATTCGAACCCAGTGCCTGGACCTTCTAGTAGGTTTCCCCAGTGAAATTTGATAGAATACAGCTTTATTTTTGGGGGTGCTCAAGTAGGGACACCATGACTGGAAGTGTCCTTAAAGAAAATGTAATCTTTAATTTTACTGAAGGGGAGGCTGAGGTCCTGAGAAGGAAAGAGACTTGCTCAGACCTACACAGCAAGTTAATGATGGCACTGGCACTAAAATCCAGGCCTAACTCAATATGGGTCAAGGATGTAACCTTACTGGAAAAAGAAAAAAAGGAACAGTAGAATGGTGACTGGCTACATTAAGAAAAGTACAGCCAGGTGCTATGGCTCACGCCTGTAATCTCAGCACTGTGGGAGGTGAAGGCAAGAAGATTGCCGGAGTCCGCAGGTTTGAGACCAGCCTGGGCAACTTGGTGAGACATTGTCTCTACAAGAAATCAAAATAATTAGCTGGGTGTGGTGGCACACACCTGTGGTTACAGCTACTTGGAAGGCTGAGGTGGAAGGATTGCCTGAGCCCAGCAGGTCAAAGGCTGCGGTGGCCGTGAGCATGCCTCTGTACTCCAACCTGGATGACAGAATGAGACACCCACTCAAAAAAAAAAAAAAAAAGAAAAGTATAAAGGTGGGAACAGTCCTGTTGGACCAAGAATTGTCAGATAAGTGGAGTATCTGGAGTCAGTCTGGGACAATACTCCAAACATATAGAGTCATTCAGCCAAAGCCTATGAGGACAACACACGACACAACATATTGACAAAGGGGTGAGAGTGCTGGGGCTTTTAATCTAAAGAAGGACATACTCAGGTGGTATATAATCACTGACTAGCCATCTCTGAAGGGCTGCCATGCAGACTACATGGCAGATCTGCTCAGAGGAGCAGGGCCAGGAACAATGCAGGGAAGACACAGAGAGGCTGATTTTAGCTCAGTAAAAGGAAGAACTTGCTAATAGTGAAAAACGTCCTGCAATGGTATGAGCTGCCTAGGAAGGAAAGGTGCTATCACAGAAGTTCGAGCAAAGGAGCTGAAAGACTGGAGACCACAGCTGCCGACTCAGTGCTCCTCCTGGGAGGTCCTGAGACTCTGGGGAGATGGGTCTTGATGGGGGAGTGACTGCCTTGAGCAGGAAGAATGACTCTGGAGACAGGGTGATCTGCCTGCCCCCTTACCCTCTGCTCCAAGCTCAGGATGCGCTCACGGTCCAGCTGGCTCTGGTGGATGGAGGTGGCCAGGGCGAGGTGGGAGGCCTCCACCTCCTTATTGAGGACAGCAACGATGTTCTCAAACACATGCAGCTTTCCCTCCAGCTCGGCCAGGAGCTTCTCCTTCATGAAGTGCTGTAGAGCCAGTTCGTCCTGGCTCTCGGAGCAGGGTGCCCGGTAGCAGTCCACCTCCAGGTCCCCCGCCACCTCCACGGCCGCCTGCAGCTGCAGGTCTGACAGATTCTGCTCTAGGGCCATGGGCTCAGACCCGGGGCCAGAGCCCAGTCGGGCTTTCCACTGTTTCATGAACCCCAGCAGCAGGTTCAGGTGGGAGGCCTGGGAGGTGACCTCATGCTCCTGTATAGACTGCAGGCTTCCCTGCCAAGAGAGTGGGCTGATCAGTGAAAACAGGTGGAGGAGAACCAAGGAGCAGTGAACAGCCCCACCATCAGAGGTTACCAGGAGAGTCAGATTCACTCGCTCAGCAAAGGAGAGTGGCTCGCTGCACAGAGTGAATTCAGGAGCAGGACCTACAATGAATCACATGCACCCTGACCTCTACAGGGACAACCCTGCCCTGCCCTCAAGCACAGCGATGATTCAGGACCATGGAGAGAGCCGGGGGGGGATGGGGGGTCATTTTTGCTTTGTTACGCCAATGTTCAGGTGAGACATTAAAAAAGATCTTCCCTGAGTACTGTGATGACTTAATAGTGGGATCTGTGCTTGGAAAAGTAATGAGTACTACTCCAGAGGAGTATCTTGATGTGCTGGAAAAATCCTGGAGGGGCTGGAGTGGGGAGACCCAGAAGCCTGGAGCCATAGTGGACAGACCTCCTTACTCACCATGAAGGAGCAGCCAACACCTGCAAAAGAGCACCCAACTCCAGTCTCGGCCATCTCAGGGTGAGCCTGGAAATAATCACTGTGTCACTAGATGTTACAGGGATCCCTGTGACTACCCCTAGGGCTCCCTGCAATGCACCAGGGTTCACCAGGGCAGGAGCTGGGCTGGGCTACATGACACTGCACATGCTGTTCCCTTTGCCTGGAGGACTCCTTTCCAGCCCTTGAGCTTCGCCCATCCATGACCTTCCTTCAAAGCAGGACCTGGGCCGCTGCTGCATTCCTGGGCAGCACTGCTGTTTCTCCTGTCAGGGCACATTCTACACTAGTCTATCATCACCATGCACTCTTTGGTTGCCTATGCCTGTCTGGGGACTCTGTGAGGGTCATGGGCTGTTGCCAGTGCTGAGGGCAGTGCCTGGCACAGTGGAGCCAATCAGAACATGCTGGCTGCACGAGGTTCCCTCCTCCTGAAGCCCTTGGGGACCCTTCCCACAGTCCTCTTCTGCATCCCTCCCTGACCATCTCTCCTTGACAGAGGCGTGTCTGCCCTGCACCACCTTCCCTTCCAGATAGCGTGCAGCCTGGGGGCAGGAATAGAGAAGGGTCTCAAGGCCAATAGCAACTTGACACTGCTCTTAACCTATTTAGGTCTGAAGGGTTTACCAATTGCTTTCATGGTCATAATTCTTCTTAGAGCTCATAATAACACTATAGTGGGGGAAGATAGGGCATATTTTTTGTTCCCATTTTACTGATGAAGAAACTGAGGCTCCTGGGTGGAAGGGACTTGCCTGAGGAGGCAGCACTAGGAAGCAGCACAGCCACAGCGCTCCTCCCACACTGTATTGCTGTCTCTTAGTAAGAATAAGCCCAGAGGAGATGGGAGAAATTCTTCCAAACATATACAGTCATGTGTCACTTAACAACAGGGACACATTCTGAAAAATGAGTCTTTAAGCAATTCTGTCATTGTGCAAATACCATAGTGTGTACTTACACAAACCTAGTTGGGTCAGCCTGCTATACACCTAGGCTATATGGTCTAGTCTGTTGCTCCCAGGCTACAAACCTGCACAACACCTTACTGAACTGAATACTGTAGGCAACGGTAACACAATGGTCAGTATTGGTTTATCTACACATAGAAAAGGTACAGCAAAGATACAGGATTATAATCTGATGGGACCACCGTCATATATGCAGTCTGTCGTGGACAGAAGCATTACATGGAACATGACTATGTCTTCAAAAGGGCTTATATCCAGAATATATGGAGAACTCTTACAATCTCATAATAAGAAGACAAACGGCCTAGTAAAAAATGGGCAAAATAAAGAACAGATACTTCACACAAGGAGATAGAAGAGTGACAAATAAGCTATGAGAAGATGCTCAACATCACCAGTCATCAGAGAAATGTAAATTATTATTATTATTATTTGAGTTGGAGTCTCACTCTGTTGCCCAGGCTGGAGTACAGTGGCAAGTTCACGGTCACCCCAGCGTTGATCTGCTGGGCTCTGGTGATCCTTCCGCCTTAGCTTTTCAAGTAGCTGGAACTACAGGCGCATGCTATATGCCTGGCTAATTTTTTTTTTATTTATTGTAGAGACGAGGTCTCACCTAGTTGCCTAGACTGGTCTCGAACCCGTGGGCTCAGGCAATACACTCGTCTCAGCCTCCCAAAGTGCTGGGATTACAGGCTGAGCCACATTTCTTGACCGCGCCCAGCCAAGAAATGTAAATTATAACTGCAGTGAAATACCACGATCCACTCACGAGTATGGCTAAAATTAAAAAGAGAGACAACAGTAGGTTTTGGTAAGGATGTGGAGCAACGAGAACTCTCACATGTTGCTGGTGGGAATGTAACATGGCACAGACACTGGAAAAGTTGATGGGAGTATCTTAAAAAGTTAAACTTTACTTGTAAAATAACTTATTTAAACCAAAAAAGTTGCCACAAAATCCACACATTTCACTCCTAGGAATTTATGCAAGAGAAAGGAAAACATGTCCGTGTAAAGATGTGTATGTGGATGTTCATAATAGCCCCAAACTGGAAGCAGCCCAAATGCCATCAACTGGTGAGTGGATGAACAAATTTTGGTATATCCATGCTCTAGAATGCTTCTTAGCAATCACGTAGAAGTAAACACTATATAAACAATAACATGAATGAACCTCAAACATATTATGCTAAATGAAAGAAGTCAAACACAAAAGTCTTTGTACTACCTGATTCCATTGTTACAAGATTCTAGAAAAGGCCAAACTGTAGTGACAGATAGTGGATTGGTGGTTGCTTGGGGCTGTGGATGGGGGGAGGGGGGAACGGACAGTGCAGGGACACAAAGCAGCTTTATCCAGTGCAGAAATGTCTGCCATCTTGACTGTAGTGGTGGTCACACAATTATATACATTCATCAAACTGTACACTTAAAATAAGTGAATTTTATTGTGTGTAAATACCATCTTGATTTTACAAGAGCTTTGGGTTTTTGGGGGGTTTTTTTTTTGCTGTTTTTTGAAGCAATAACCTCATAGGGCTTTGTAAAGTAGGATTTGGATGAAAGGAAGGGAGGACAAAGGTCTTTCAGGCTGAGCAAGTACAAAGCCACACTAGTTATTATTCTTTAAAAGTCAAATAAGCAGAGAGCTGCGTGCTTAATGAGTACAGTTGGTTTGGGACACAGAGCACAGTCCAGCAAAGGGCCACCCCCCTCGCCCCACTGTTCTGGGCTTCAGAGACAAGTTGTTCCCAACAAAGAATGGAAAACAGATGTTCTACGGGGGGCAGGCAGAGGGCGGCCTTGGCAGGGAGAACACACTGGCTTTGGGAAGTCTGCAGTGACGAAGCCTCTCCTGATAGGTAATTTCTGACATGTGGGAACAATGGAGGGCCTGATGCCAGGTGTGGACCTGGCTCCTGGCGAATGGACTTGGGGTAACCCCTCCAGCCCCAAACTCCCTGCAAGTCCATGACTCAAATTCTCTGTGGTTCTAAGGATCGAAATTTGAAGTGAGAGTCATAAGAGGGACACAAAGGTGGAAATGATCAAGCTAAAGCTGGATTCCAGACATCACCCAGCAGGTAGCAGGGTATGTTCTCCAGCAGCTGAGCCATACCGGCATTGTGTGAGCAGTGACAGTGTGTTGCAGGGGACAAGATGCAATATGGACATACAGGATAGCCTTCCATGATGCGTGTACAGGTGTGGATGTGACCAGTTTCAGATGCCTGCTGGAGAAGGGGGCATGAGTGATCCCTTAGAGTGTATGGGGAGTTAGGGTATGGGCCCTGAAGCCAGCCTGTTGGGGTTCAGAGCCCATTTCTGTCACTTCACATACTTGTTGTGTGGCCCTGGAGAGTTCCTAATTCTCCATGTTGCAGTTTCCTCATCTGCAAAATGAGGATAATAGTATTCTTCTTATAAAGTTAATGTGAGGATTAAATGAGATAATATGTGCAAGTGCTGGTATTAGTTACCTATTGCTGCTATAACAAAATATCACAAACTTAATGGCTTAAAACAACACAACTTTATTATCTTCCAGTTCTGGAGGTCAGAAGTCCTAACATCAAAATTGCTGGCAGGACTGTGTTCCTCCCAGAAGCCCTAGAGTAGAATCTGATTTCTCACTGTTTCCAGCTTCTAGATGCTGCCTGTGTTCCTTGGCTTTCAGTCCCTTCCTCCATCTTCAAAACCAGCAGCAGATGACCTTCCAACTTCTCTGACTCTATTGCTTTCCTCTTATAAGGACACTTGGGGTTACCTTGGGCCCACCTAGATAATCCAGGGTAATCTCCCCATTTCAGGATCATTAATTTAATCACGTCAGCAGAGTCCCTTTGCCATTATTATGGGCTCGGTGTCCCCCACCCAAATTCATATGTTGAAGTGCTAACCCCCAGGACCTCAGAATGTGGACATGGGATCTTTAAGAGCTAAACAAGTTAAAATGAGGTCATTAGTGTAGGTCTTAATCCAGTGTGACTGGTGTCTTTATAAGAAGAGGAAATTTGGACATGAAGGACCATATGAAGACACAGGGAGAAGACAGCCATCTACAAACCACGGAGAGAAGCCTTAGAGGAAACAAACCCGTCAATACCTTGTCTCAGACTTTGAGTCTCCAGAACTGTGAGGAAATACATTTGTTGTCTGCAACACCCAGTCTGCGTACTTTGGTATGGCAGCCCTAGCAAATAAATAGAGCTGTGTGTAATAACCTACTCACAGGTTCTGGGGATTTGAATGTGGACATCTTTGGAAGACACTATTTTGCCTAACACAGTGCTTCATAAGTGTTAGTCATTAGTAGTAGTATTACTATTATTAGTATTATTATCCCTATGAATTAAGTACTGCCCTTGAGACACTTCCCCCAACACCCAATGGCTGTCATATGCATATATCTCATTTTTAAAAAATTTACTAGAGATGAGCTCTTGCTATATTGCCCAGGCTGGTCTCAAACTCCTGGGTTCAAACAACCCTCTTTCCTTGGACTCCCAGAGTACTGGGATAACAGGTATGAGCCACTGTATTCAGCCACATGTATCTCATTTAATCCTCACATCTCAAACTCTTCAGGACTAATTCTACAAAACTCCATTTTCCCATTGGATTTCCTCAAGGTAGAGGAACATCCCTAAATGCTTAAGGCCCTAGAACATTCTCTATTTATACAGGACCAAAGCATTCTGGGATATTTCCCATAGGATCCCTGCAACACTCCTTAGAGGCAGATGGGGCTAGATTTGCTCCACCCTAACACTGACAGAGAAACTGAGTGAATGGCTTGAGGTTACGCCATGCCTGCAAGCTAAGGAGTCAAGGGAACCTGGGTCTTCTCTCCCTTGCAAGGGCATGCTACCTTCTCGGCATGTGCAAAGGCACCACCCATTCATAGTCATGAGGAGGTTGGACTTTGAGGTTCCACGACCCTCGTGCAGGGGAGGAAGCTGAAGCCCAGGGGTAGGTAGTGACTCACAAAAGGCAATGGGGCAAGGACAGGGAGAGACCAGGAGCCCCAGAGTCCAAGCCCACAGTCCATCTTCCCCAAGAGTCTTTGGCTTGATCAAGGGGTGTCCTCACCCAAAGGCTGAGGATCGAGGGGACAGAGATGGAATGAGGTACAGGTTGCAGGAGAAGAACAGGGGATCTGTCCTGGGCCAGCAGCCCTGAAGTACATCTGGTGCCACAAGTGGCCCCTGTGTGAGTGGTCTCATTGCTTGCAAATTGCTAAAAATAAAGTTTGCGGTGGAATTTCCTTTGAGAAGAAAACAAAAATAGAGAAAGAAGATTCCCAGTCCCGAGGGAACACTTGCTCTTCTGTCTGGGTCTGAGGAGTCTCTGGGTATGTGGAATTCCTGACCACGCTGTGTGGCGGGGTCATAGTCCCATTCAGAGACCTGGGCCTCTGAGAATGTGAGTGTTAAGAGAATGTCAGGGTATGAGTGCCGCTTCTGTGTAGCTGTGCGTACAACAAAGAGGATCTGGACATGCCAGGCGCTGCCTTCCCTACTGGGTTGGGCTCAGAGGCCAGCTAAGGTCCTAGATGCCCTGAGGGTCTGTTTCTGCTCAGGCCCAAGCTAGTCCTGAGATGGGGGTAATCTACAGTCACAGGGAAACTTGGTCAGACTGCTGCTGTCTGCCAGTTCCTGTCAACTCCGCTCAGCTTGACTGTCACCTACTCCAGGAAGCCCTGCCTGACTGTCCTGATTGAAAGTAGCCTTGTTCATTCTGGTTTTTCCATAGCACTTTGTGGATTCTAGCACTTAAGGCTGACTGTGCTATTTATCATGCAGAAAATACTTAGGGGGGTGGGTGGTATGGTGGCTCATGCCTGTAATCCCAGCACTTTGGGAGGCTGAGATAGGAGGATTGAGACCAGCCTAGGCAACACAGCAAGACTTCATCTCTATAAAAAATAAAACAATTAGCCAGGTGTGGTGGTGTGTGTCTGGAGTCCCAGCTACCCAGGAGGCTGAGGCAGAAGATCACCCGAGTCCAGGAAGTTGAGGCTGTAGTAAACTGGAATCGCACCACTGTACTCCAGCTTGGGCAACTGAGTGAGACCCCCAACTCAAAAAAAAAGAAAAAACATCTGGGGGATGATCCCCCATTTGGAGGCAGCATAGAGAAGATGCCAACAGCCCAAGGGACAGGAGAGGGACTTAGGCTCAGGTTGCAGGAGAAGAACAGAGATCTGTCAGCCCAAGAGGTAGGAGTTGGAGCCTGGCTTTGCCTTCCACTTGCTATGTGCTTTTGGTCTAGGCCTGCCTCCTCGCTACCACCCACCAAACAGGATGTTGTGGACTGGTGAGATTAGATGCAAAGTGTCACTTTAGAAGTGTAAGGGCTTAGGGGCTCACTTCAAGGGTTAAACAGGAACACATTTGCCCCAAATGCAAAGACACTGGGGACTCGATGTCTTTCCACAGATGTGGGACTGACTCAGGAACAGGAGGCTGCCCTGCCTTTTGTGGCATCAAGGGAGACAGACTTCAGCTCAGCACAAATAAAAGGAAGATGTTGCAACAGTCAGAGTCCCGCCAAGGTGGTAGTGGTTGTTTTATGGCATACTGAGCTCTCTGCCATTGGAAGGACACGGAGTCACAAGGCAGGAATCCAGCCCAGAATGGAAATTGGACCAGACAGCTTAAACCCCTGTTATTTTCTGACTCTAGAAAAAGTGAAGGCATTACTGTGAGCCATTGGCAATCAGATGTCAGCTTGCCTTTGACCTTCCCGAAAGGGCCCCGGGGGGGAAAAGAGTGAGAGAAACAATTCCATTTGCAGGGTCTTGGCAGACAGGATTGAATGCTATTTTCTAGCTCCCAGGTCTTCCCCTGATTCACTGTCACTTTTACAAAAGATCCCTCCAGGCAAGAGCCAAGTCTCTAACTAGGCCAACATTAATCCTTTAATTCCCACTCCTTCCATTAGGTAATCAGCCCATGGCTCTGGGCACTTCTTGGGAAGATACTAATCTTAAGAGTCAGAGGATGAGGACAAACTGATAAGCAGATGGCACAGGATGTGTTTGTAAGGACTGGCGCCTGTGTGCTTAACTCAGCTGGTCCCCTGTGCTCCACCCTGCCTCCAGCCCCCAGATTGCCCCAGATGCATAGGCAAACTTGGGGATGACCACATATGTAAAGTGTGAACTTATAATCAGTTGCTTTCCTTTGGTCGAAAGTCCCCCAACGTTCCCATCAGGGGCAGGAGCCAGAGGAGTCCTTGTTTTTTCCCCCATGTGACTTTTTGCAGGTGATGAGACCACCAACTCAATCCCTGTCCCAGCTTTTCACGAGGGGTTCAGTGATGGCGGCATGATCTGGACAGCTGGCAGGAGGGGTAGGGCTGATGCTTCCAGAGGCCTGCCTGCATGAAAGAGGCCTTTGCCCCCAAATACAACAGCATACTCTTCCACTCCACAGCCTGTCAGGGTGCCTGTAATTCCACCAGTAAAGTCCCTGCTTTTGGTTTAAGGCAGCAGTTTCAAGTGGTGCTCTGCAGGGCCTTAGGAGTCCCCTGAGTTGCCCAGGGGCTGGGATAGGAGAAAGAAATGGGGCAACGATGCCTGCTTGAATACTTTAGGACTACTGTTTTCTTAACTTGTTCTATTCTTTTCTCTTAACAAAATTAATACACATTCATTGTACAAATATTAGATAATATAGATAAGAGATACTTTAATATCTCTTAGTCCGGTGGCTTTAACTTATTCATCTTTGTTAAAGTAAAATCAGATGAAAGCTAAGTGCTCTGACAGAAGGGGCGCCTAGAAAAGCCCAACCCGCCTGCATTCTTTTGCAGGTGAGGCACAGAGGACTTAGAGGCCTGCTCATGTCTCAAAGCCGGTCTGCTAAGGTGGGCAGACAGGGAGGCTCAGGAAGCTACTCCATGGACCAGGGCATCCTAACTCTTACCATGCTATAGAGTGTAAAGTTCCAGGAAAATGCATTTGATCCTTATTATTATTCCTGGAGGGCCTGTTGGTGGAGGGGCTGCTGAGAAGAGGATGGAAGAGTCTCAAAACAAGCTGAGCCAGGCTCAGTGGCTCAGCTTGTAATCCCGCGCCTTTGGGAGGCTGAGGTGAGTGAATTGCCTGAGCCCACGGGTTCGAGACCCACCTGGGCAACTTGGCGAGACCTCATCTCTACAATAAATCAAAAACTAGCTGGGTGTGGTAGCGTGCACCTGTAGTTCCAGCTACTGGGAAGGCTGAGGCGGAAGGATCACCAGAGCCCAGTAGGTCAAGGCTGCAGTGGCCGGGAGAGGCCACTGCACTCCAGTCGGGGCGACACAGTGAGACTCCAACTCAAAAAACAAAAAGCAAAAAACAGAAAACAACAAGCTCTGGGCAGGGTAGGAAATTCCCCTGAACTTTTGGAATGAGAAGGACCAGCTCAGGAAGGGAGAGGGTGGGTGTGGATGCTTGCCTGCTTCTGGTCCACAGGTGGGGGGAGAGCCGCCCCACCAACATTGACATCATAATGATAATGTGGACATCACAGATCCCAGAAACTTAACATCTTTACTTTATGGATGAAGAAAAAGGGCCTGGGAACTGCCTCCAGCCACTCAGTGAATTACACAGAACCATCCCTGGGGACCAGGCTCCTGATCCCTGGGCCATAGTTTGTTACAAGAAGAGAACTCTGGCTGAAAGGAACCAGGCACCTCACGGTGGGGGTAAGAGGGTGGCCAAGCAATGAGATCCAGCCCACTGAGGTGAGTTAGCACAAGACTCCCCAGGGGATCTCAGGAGGTCCCATGTGTAAACAAAGATCAGATTTTAAGCAGTGATTCCTACATGTTTGGATTCATGCAAGTTTATTTTCATTTTTAATTGGGATATTAACATAGGGATTGCTATCTTTTTTATTTTACCTAGTACAGGCTGTACCAAAAACTATCATCTACCGTCACATCTTTTCATTTTTATATTTATAGGAAAAGACACAATCTCAGAGTAAAGGTTAGTTTTATAAATAGAATTTAGTTTTATATTAACTTACTTATATGAGCTTTCTTTATTTTTATCATTTTGTCATGAGCTGGTGGGAACAGACCAGTTCTGGATGACATATGGGAACCCCTGAGCCGGACAGATAACCTATGAGGTTTTTTCCAGCTTGAGAGGGATGGGTTTCTAATTGTAGTGCCTGAAAATGTCTCTTTGGCCCCTCACACTTCCAAAGGTGTCACTTATTCCTAGAAGCACAGCTTGGTAGAGCCCAAGATGTGAGTTGATAACAGCCTCTCCCTGCCTAAGGACAGACGGGCAGAAATATCTATTTAGATCAAGAGTTGGCTAACTTCCTCTGTAAAGGGCCAGATAGTAAGTATTTTGGGTATTGAAGTCTCAGTTGCAAGTACTCAACTTGGAGTTACGTTGTGGAGAGACAGCAGCCACAGACAACACATACATGTGTGGGCATTGCTGAGTCCCAATAAAACTTTATTTATGGACACAGAAGTTTGAATTTGACACAACTTGTATTTATGTCCCAAAATATCATTCTTTTTTTGATTTTTTTCAAACACTTAAAAATATAAAAACCACTTTTGGCTTTTTTATAGGTTGTACAAAAACAGATGGTGGGCCAGATTGGCTTATGAGCCACAGATTATAGATCCCTAGTCTAGACTGTTCTCACTTTAAATCCATTGCAGACTAGCCAGGTGGCTTTGGGCAAGATGCTTTACCACTAAGAACATCAGTCTCCGCATGGCTTATAAAGTGTATTCAGTCCAGATTCAAGACAAGGAGGAAGGCGCCTGCCAGGGGCCAAGTGGGTGGGCAGTTGCCTACTTGGCCTCAACCTGGACAAATCAAGGAAATGGACAAATGCTCTTTCTTGGATATGCCAACGTACCTTGTCCTGAGTCCGAAGGCTTCCTGGACTTACAGAATGGTGATCATCCCCTCTGCATTTGGGACAGATCCGGTCTTCGCTGTTCCTGGGGAAGCATGGACAAATCCCTATGAGACACTATGAACCCCCCAGCACCTTCCACTCTCCTGACAGCTCCAGGAAAAGTACAGCCCCACAATCTCAGAAACCATTTCAAACCTCAAAAGTATTGAACATCCCATGCTTTCCTACAGTTTGCAGTGAGCTTTCTGGGCAGCCAAAACTCACCCGAACTGACCAAAAGTTATTAGGCCCTTTCTTGTCCCACTTATTGTATTTATATGTTTCATTGCAGAAACATTAATGTGCTTGATTATAAGGTACCGCCCTATTCCCCGCCAGAAGAATTACATAATGCACTGACTTGCTTTTCTAAAAACATTCCAAACTCCAAAACACATCTGATCCCAGGGGCTTAGGCAAGGGACTGTGAATGTATAACTCTATTTGCTCTTCTCAGCGTCCACTATTTGGCTTTGGTTTCTTATTTTTAGCAATTACAGATGGTCATGGGTTATTAGAACAAGAAGGGGCCTCAGGGACCACCTAGCCCGGAGGTTCCTAATCAGGACTGGGTGGCAGATTCTAACTGGAGTGATACCTGGGCACTTGTGTGAGATTCTGCTCCCAAGTGATTCTGACCCATAGTGAGAGCTACTGAACTATCTTATTTCACAGAGGAGGCCCTGAAGGGCGTGTGGATTGGCCAAGGTAGAGTGAGTCAGGTGCAGGGCTGAGCAGATGCTCTTCAGGTCTCAGGCCTGGGCCCCTGTGACCTCCAGTCAATTCCTGTCAGGTTTTGGAAGAGTGGAGAGGGAAGCCAGGAGACCCACCACCAAAGCCTGAGCTGTACCCAGAACAATCAGCTTGATAAGGTTTGTTCCTCTACCCCTCCCCTCTGGCCTTTCCACTGCCACAACCCCTCCCCGCTTCTCAAAGCCTCCCCTTTTGTCACTACTTTGAACTTCTCACTTGCTTGACTCAGCTTTCCCACCTTCTTAAGCTGTAAAGTCCCAAACAAAAGGTCATCACATGAGGCAGTCTAAGAGCATAGGGCATTTTGCCAAGAAACTGACCCGAAGCAAGCTGAACTAATCTTTTGCTTAAGCCTCAGTCTCCTCATTCATAAAACAGGATAATAATAGTACCCACCTTTCCAGGCTGTTCTGAAGACTCAAGGAAAAAGTCCTTGGTACCCAGTAGGTGCATAATAGTCGCTTAAAGAGGGATGCGGATGATAGCATTGACGTAACACCTTTCTGGATTATTAATATTTTAAATATAAATACATACATATATCTATATCTTTGCTTTCAGGGGTTCCCAGCAAACACTATAAGGTGATAGACAATACTGTGAAAGATGATATATTTGTATAACAGTTTGTCATTTACCAAGGGATTTATGATATTGTTATTATAAGGACTTTTTGGACTCTTGTTAATTGGGCTTTGTAGCAATTCTATGAGGCCCAAATAGTTTTACAGACAAGAAAGTTGTGGCTTAGATACACTGGCACTTGGCACCAGGCCACACAGTCAGTAAGTAGCCTTGTTGGGCTGAGGCTCTCCCTCAGCAGTGATGGCCTTCTGCTGTGGGAGCTGACATCTTTCTGTGGCTACTTTTCCTTCCACCAACAGCCAGAGGGGCAGTGTAAGGGTGTATGAGGAAAGGGTGTGGAAACTGAGGCTCCGAGAGGTGAAGCCACCTGTCCAAGTCATCATCATCATCTCCCTTAGCCCTTGTCTCCCGTCAGGAGCCCCTTCCTCCCCGGCACCTGCTTTCCACCCACCATTTGCTCCTCCATCCCCTCACCTCAGGTTCTCAGAGAGACAGGCTGCGCAGCAGAGAGCCCTGGGCTCTGATGGGTCCTGGCAGACGGTGGGGGGGCACCCAAAGGGAAACTCATTCTCATCGGGGGCCGGGCGGGGGCTGCTGGCTGAGCTGGAGGCCATCTTGGGGTCCTAGGCTGGCTGGAGGACCCGTCTAAGTTCCTCCAGGGCAGAGGGCCAGTCCCGTGGAGTCTGTGATGAGAGGAGAGGTGGGTTCTGGCCTGGGCCTCTCTCTCTCTGGTGAGCAGGAGCATCTGACGACTTTATCTTCTTCTCTTTGGCTCGTGTGGTTCAACGTCACAGCTGAGTCAGAGCAGGGATGGGGTAGGAATTACCCTTGTGGTGAAAAAAATCCCCTGGATGGTGACTGAGGGCTTTAGGAGTGTCCAGTCATTTTTTAGAGTGAGAAAGAGCAAGAGAACGAGTCAGAGAAAAAGAACCGTGTCACAGATTTTCAGGAACCACTATTATAAAGTTCCCCTATCTGAGAATCACAGGTTGTCACTGGCTTTTTCTACCTCCTCCTGGGCACATCAGAGGAGAAGGCCCCAAGTGGCTAGTGTCTGTGTTCCCTGGCACCATCCAGCATCCTAGAATTCTCAGTTGGGGTGCTCACCTTCCTAGTGGAAGTCCCCAGGGTCCTGGAAGCAGGTCCAAAAATTCAAGTTCCAGGTGTATTTGCTCTGCCCTGTCCGGAGCATCTGGGTGATCTCAGGTAAAAGCCACTTCCTGACAGTGAGTTCTGATTACCCCATCTGCTAAAACAAAACAAAAAAAGTTGCAGTAGGTGGTCTCTAAGCTCTATGATTCTGGAACCCCAGAGGCAGCAGGAAGGTCTCCAGTGACCCAACTCCCCATGGCCTTCTGATAGTCACAGTGACAACACAGGGTCCTCCTCTCCTTTAAAGTCCAAGGTCTGAGGACTATAGACTCCTCAGGGCCTGCCCACCACAGCCCCAATGAGGAAGTCATAGACAGCGACATGCTCGGGTCAGGTGCCACCACTTCCCTGCCCTGAGAACAAAGCACTAAACAAATGCAAGATCATGGCAGCTGGTCTCAGCAGCCCAGTGGGACATAGACCCATGTTTGCAGGAAAAGTGAACCATGGGAACAATGGCTCCTGGCATGTTAACTGTGTGCTGGGCCACATTTACTCTCCAAATCCCTAAAATAGCCTGCTGGAAATTCTTCTGCAGCCATGCATAGGCCCAAAGAAGCAAGATGCCTGGTCCAAAGTCACACAGCCCCTGGTGGTGGAGTGGGATTCACACCAGGGCTGTGGGGCTCCGAAATTTGTGTTCTTCCACCCACTCAAGAGAGATGAAAGCAAGGGAGCCTGGTAGAGCCTAAGAGCCTGGGATGGAGGTCAGAGTATTCAGTTCGATTCATCTAACAGAGATATCCCTGCACATCTTTCTATCCTGCTGGGTTGCTACATGGATTTTGCAAACTTTCAGGTTTAAATCATGGGTTTTGAGGTCAGACAGATCTGAGTTGGGATCCTGGGTCTACCACTAGTTGTGGGTCCTTAGACAAGGTCCTTCACTCCTCTAAACCTTAGTTTCTGCATCTGTAAAATGAGATTCATAATACTATTTCACCCAACTGTTATGACTAAATGAGGCCATGGATGAAAGGGCAGCAGGATGTGTAGCTCAAGTGAAGAGCTCGAAAGCCCCTGATATTCTCCTCAGATGATGGCCGCAGCCTTCCAGCTTCTCAAAATAAGGGGAAAGGATTAAAGTGGCAAAGCAGGCTTGCTTATACAGTGTTTTTCAACTATCAACTTTCCTTGACTCTCACAGGTAGAGCGGGCTGGACCTGACCCTGGATAAATTGGACGGCCTACCTTCCCTGGTATGACACCATGGCTGCCAGGGACTGCTGGCAAGGAGGGCATGGTACCCTATAGCTATAGTGTAAGTCACAACCTCCAACCTCACAGCACATGACCTTGAGGCCTACTTCTACACTATTAGAAAGGCACTCCCTTAACTGCCCGCCCCAAACCTGCAAATCTTCCTGTATCCCTACCTGCTCCCTTTTTCCAACAGTTTGGGATAAAAGTGGCACTCAAGACTCATCTCTTCATCTCTGGGTCTCTTTCTCTCTAGTCCCTTTTCTTCTCCCCTCTGGTTTTAATACCTCCCTCTCTATCTGCTCCTTTCTATCAGCATCCAAATATGACCAAGATACTCTGATAAGAAAAGGGGTCCAGAAGCCGGGCTCGGTGGCTCAGCCTGTAATCCCGCGCCTTTGGGAGGCTGAGGTGAGTGGATTGCCTGAGCCCGTGGGTTCGAGACCCGC
>NW_007026373.1:528590-530450 GCF_000164805.1 Carlito syrichta | reverse complement strand
GCGGCCACTGCACTCCAGTCTGGGCGACAGAGTGAGACTCCAACTCAAAAAAAAGAAAAGGGGACCAGGCACAGTGGCTCACACTTTTAATCCTACTACTTTGGGAGGCTGAGGTGGGAGGATCACTTCAGTACAGGATTTCAAAACCAGCCTGGGCAACACAGCGAGGCTCTGTCTCTATTATTACTAAAATTAAAAAAAAAAAAGAAGCTGGCCATGGTGGCTCACATCTGTAATCCCAGCACTTTGGGAGGCCAAGGAGGATTGCTTAAGGTCAGGTGTTCGAGACCAGCCTAGACAACATAACAAGACCTCATCTCTAAATAAATACATAAATAAAAAGTTAGCCAGGTGTGGTGACACGTGTCTATAGTCCCAGATACTAGAAGGATTGTCTGAGCCTAAGAGGTTGAGACTGTGGTGAGCTGTGATGGTGTCACTGCACTCCAGTAACAGAGTGAGACTCCAACTCCAAATGAATACACACACACACACACACACACACACACACGCAAGGTGGTGTGACTCATGCTTGTAATTCTAGCACTTTGGGAGGCTGAGCTGAAAGAATAGTTCAAGACCAGCCTAGGTAACATGGTGAGACCTTGTCTCTACAAAAAGTTTTAACAAGGCATGGTGATGTGCACCTTGCCTGTAGTCCTAGCTACTCAGGGTGCTACTCAGGGGATCATTGAGTCTAGGAGCTGGAGGCTGTGGTGAGCCGTGATAGTGCCACTGCACTCAAACCTGGGCTACAAAGTGAGACCCTGTGTGCCCCCCCCAAAAAAAGGAAAAATAATAGGTGCTACTTTTCAGTGCTAAGTAATTTTACAGATATCCTCTCATGTACTTTCCACATGAACCCTATGAAGCAGGTATTGCCATCATCAACGTTATTTTACAGATGAGGGAACTGAGGCACAGATGAGGGTGGTTAAGTGACTTGCTCAAGGTCTCACAGCTAGTGAGTCGGGACTCTTGAACCTGGAGCCTGTGCTCTAACCACACAAGCTTTAACACACTCTTCACCCTCATTCCAAATTCCTTTTCACATCTGCTCTCTCCCCTCACTTCACAGCAGAACTTCCAGAAAAGACTGTCTAGGCAGGCACCAGAATCTCCAGGGAGATTCGTCTGGCGCTCCTCAGGATTACAAATGTCGAGGTCACCAAATGCCCCAGGCCTCTTCGTTTCTACCCAACCAGCCTTCTGGCCAGCACCTGACCCCGCGCTTAGTCCTTCCTCCGCTATCCCTTCCTTCCTCCAGCTTGCCGCACCCGTTGGGGGGAATTCCCCCGTGTCTGTCCTCATCGGTCTTCTTCACCCTTTCTCTTCCAGCCTGAACCGCCATCGGCGCCATGTCCGCGGCTCCACCCACGGGGGTCCCCACGCACGCGGGGTCTCTCTGCGCCGCGCGCCCCCATCTCCCCGTCCCCCACTCGTCGGGCGCCCGGCCCCGCTCCCCGGGGCAGTCTCCACGGGCCGCCCCCGTGCTGGGGTTGGGCGCTCGGCTTTGCGATCCCTCGCGCCCCGCGGCGCCAGCACAGCCCCAGCCGCCCGGCTCCGTGACGCGGGGTCGCCTGTGCCCCCAGCCCAGTCCGTGCGTCTCCGCCGCGGGCAAGCGACTGTCGTCCGCCACCGCCCCATCTCCAGGCGCGAGCGCAGCGCCGGCGCCCGACCCAGGGCGGAGGAGCCGCCGGGCTGCCCGGGCGCCCGCAGGAGGGCGGGGCCCAGCGAGTCGCGGGCGGGCTCCGCAGCCTCGACTCCAGGTCCCGGGCCGCACCCCGGGCCCCCGCCCGAGCGAGCGGGAGCGGGGCGGGGGCGCCGGGCCACCCACCTTGGCGCCGCCTCCGCCGCCAC
>NW_007026373.1:523787-528387 GCF_000164805.1 Carlito syrichta | reverse complement strand
TCCGGGGTCCGGGGCGGGCAGTCCCCTTCCGAGGAAACTGAGGCTGAGGGCCGAGTCTACGGCGTCTCAGGACGCGTGTTCCCGCTGGTAACTGCCATGCCTACGCCCCCTCCGCCGCGCGCCGCGTTCCCGGAGCCGAGTGCGGTGCCTGCTCGCGTGAAGCCCTCGGGGCGACGCTCCCTGAATACAAACCTGGAATCTGAGCCCCCACCCTGGGCCCCTGACGGCTGAAATCTCCAGGGGGGATGAGCTGAAAAGTCGCAAACTCCGAGACTTACCCTTCGGGATTCCTGTAAAGAGCCTAGCACGGTGCCCGTCTCCTCCAAGCTTCTTGGGCTGGAGCGCAGGAAAGAGATGGTACTAAGAGTGTCTGTGCTTTCACAAAAACTGAGTACTGTAAGGAACGGTTTCTGTTTTCGTCTAAACACACCCACACATGCACACACACGCACACACACAGCCACTTACTCCCTATGAATTTGGGTATATTAATCTAAAGTGTTACAGAACTTAGTGTTGGGGTACTATTTTAGCTTGAAAGCTACAAACAACCTTTGTTTTTGTGAACCACCGATTTGACAAAGGCTCCTTCTCCATCAGACCTCATACTCGTAGGACTGATGGCCGAAGGAGGGGCGAGGCTGTCCACCTTTTTGGTCCGGTTTTGATTTTACTCCTCAAAGGGACCGTTTACGTTATCTATGTATTAGGGTCCCTTTATGTCTTAGACTCCCAGCTGGATTGTAAGAGCAGGGAACAATCATTTGCTTGTTTTTTAACCTGGAATGTATACGTCTCTCATCCACTTGAGGCCGAGCTGCTCTTCTCCAGCTTCTGAAAGGAAGGCCTCAGGTTCCCACCTGGATGGGAGATGTCTGCCTGTGGACAAGCAGAGAATCTTAGGAACCCCTAAGAGACTTCCTGCTATCTGTGGGAGGTTTACCAGAGATGGTCTCTGTGGGGCCTTTCAATTTAAGAGAAGAAGATTCATGCTAGACATGTTGGCTCACAGTTGTAATCCCAACACTTTGGGAGACCGAGGCAGGAGGATTGCTTGAGCCTAGGAATTCGAGACTAGCCTAGACACCACAGTGAGACCTCAGCTCTACAAAATAATTTTAAAAAGTAGCCGAGCATGGTGGTACATGCCTGTAATCTCAGTTACTAGGAAGGCTGAGGTGGGAGGATTGCCTGAGCTCAGAAGGTCGAGACTGCAGTGAGATGTGAGTGTGCCATTGCACTCTAGCCTGGGCGACAGAGTGAGGTCTTGACTCCAAAATACTACTTCTACTACTACTACTAATGATGATGATGGAGAAGGATTCAAAGAATTCTTGTCTCTAATCTAAAAATTCATTGATTCTCAGTCCAGTCCATGAAGTTCCTCAAGGATTTGGGCCATTCTCCAGGCCCATGTCTCTGGCCTCTCCCCCCCTTCCTCTCTGAACCAGTGTAAGTGAAAAGAGTAAGGCTATCTGACCTCACTCTTTTCATGTGCCACATCCTGTTTTCAGATTAATGAGCTCATTTGTTGGAAATTTACCAAGGGAAATAGTTTAATTTTGGAAAGTACCAAAAACTTATCTGTATTCATTCAGCTTGATTTTGGGGACTCTTGAAATAGAGGGGCATCACCGGAGGACCTCTGAACACCCGGGGATCAGCAAGGCCACAGAAAAGCAGAGCCCAGTGAGGCTGAACCTGCCTCAGAAAGGAAATAAAACATTTTGGAGGCCACTCATCTCTACCCAGTAGAATTTTTTTCCCCCCTGAAAATAAGTTTAAAAAGAGAAATAGTCCATCTGACCAAGGCCTCACATCTGGTGGTCTGAGCATGGGGCTATGATTGAGGAACAAGAAAACAAGCACAGGGAAGTAGGTAATGTTTGCGCCCCAGCCATCGCCTCTCGTCTATATATGTTCGGCTTGTTCTCAGAGGCACTTTCACTCCCCAGTGCTGCTCTAGTCTTTATCTGTTGGACCCTTGACACTGAAGTTGTCCACCTGGCCCTGTAGCCTTTTGAGCATCTACAGCCCAGAGGATGCTGGGTAATTAAAGATCTGTGAGCCATTCTACACTGAAGATGATAGAGCACAAGTGACTCCCTCAGACTTTGCCTCCAAGCATCTGACCACCTCCTGGCCTTACCGTGTTTCCCAGAGTAGAGACTGATAGTCCATTCTAAGTGTAGAATAATGTGAATGGAATAAGCAGATGAATCCAGTCAGCTAATGACAGCCGTTTCAGCATATCCTGTTTGTCAACAACCCTTCAAATGTGGAGCCCAGAATGGCTGTCACTCCCTCAACCCCAGTCTGCCCATATGTTCTTTTCATCGCCAGCGGTGTGCCGTGTCTCTGTCTTATGACTTTTATTTGGTAAAAACAATTGGTCTGGGAGAAACCCCTTATCAACAAGGGTGCCCGAACGAAGCATATCTGTATACCTAATCCTTAACTGTACCCCACAATATCAAAATTTAAAATATTGATATAAAATAAATAAATAAATAAATAAATATCATTGTCTTGCCAATTCAAAAAAAAAAAAAAAAACAATTGGTGAACAGCTTTCCTGTAAACATTACCTTAATCTCCCCAGATAACTTCTGATTCCTGAACCAGGACATTTAATTAAACAGGTGATTACTTGCTACCAGCAACCTACTAGATTAGAAGACCAAATGGTACTGGGTTCTTCAACCCAAATTCAATATCCCCCGCATGGTACCTTACATAGAATTGATATCAACAACAAAACAAAGAAATAGACCAAATGATCTTGCAAAAACTATCGCATATCGTATGTATTTTTTGCTTTGGTTTAATGATTAAAAATGTCCCAAGTTTCCTTCTGTTAATCTTCATTTTAGTTCTTAACTACACTTATAACTGGCAGTTTAAAAAATGTGGTTGTTTTTTTTTTCTACCTTAGTAGAATTATGAATATATGAAATTATATATATGAATATATTAAATTAAATGAATTAAAGTCATGAAAGTAAAGCTGTGTCTGATTTCTTTCCTATGAGCTAGGCTCATAGGAGACATTCAATAAGTATTTGTTTCATAAATACTGAATATGCAAGACACTATAAATAAGTTTTTACTTAACAGTAATTAATGATGATCTCACCATCATCTTTGACCTAGATTTTTCCTGTGTGTTGTGATGGTAAAAATAGCATTCTAGCAGAAATCTGGAAATAAATCTGGAGTTGTTTGTTGAAGGGAGTTTCTCAGTCTGGTGATTTTTCCCTATCTCAACAGATTTTAAGAAAAGAAAAAAAGAGCCGGGCTCAGTGGCTCAGCCTGTAATCCCACGCTTTGGGAGGCTGAGGTGAGTGGATTGCCTGAGCCCGCAGGTTCGAGACCCACCTTGGCAATTTGGCGAGACCTCATCTCTACAGTATATCAAAAATTAGCTGGACGTGGTGGTGTGTGCCTGTAGTTGCAGCTACTTGGAAGGCTGAGGCGGAAGGATCGCCGGAGCCCGGCAGGTCGAGGCTGCGGTGGCCAGGAGCGGCCACTGCACTCCAGTCTGGGTGACAGAGTGAGACTCCAACTCAAAAAAAAAAGAAAAGAAAAGAAAAGAAAAAAAGAACCTTTGAGTTTATTACAATTGTAAGCACCATGCCGCCCCTGGGTTTTTCTGTTTATGGGACTGGCTCTTTGAAGGTGCAATGTAGATTTCATTCACGATGAGGGTGCCAATGACATGGTTAAGTGATTTGGTCCAGGGGAAGAACTAGGCGGATGTATCCTGTGACAGGGACGAGCTGTAAGATGTCCATAACAAGGAAGGCAGGAAGGCAGGAAGGCCAGCCAAACTGCATTTCTTTGCCATCTCTGGCCACCCATGTGCCCTGTTCTAGGAGACTGGTTTTGCTATGTGTCAAGTCCTTCTCTCATGGATTCTGGAAACAAAGACTCTCCCAAAGGTAGATGCACTGCTCTGGGGGCCTTTGGCTACACGGTAGAATTATTGCTCTTCCTCCCTGCTTACCTTGTGAGGTTTGGGGTTTCTGGCTGTCACCTGTGTGGAACAGGAGTGACTCGATATTCTAGCTCAACAGCAATCAAAATCTGGCTGCAGAGGAGGTGCAGCCTGGGGATCCTCTTCTCACTCCATCCTGAGGGCTCAGTCAAGGAGTGGGGAGAGCTCTCGCATAGAAAGCAGAAGATCTGCTTCTGATGTCAGCTGCAGGACTGTGGGGAGAAGCCCTCCCACCCCTGGGCCTTGTTTTCTCACCTGCAAAGAGGGAGAATGACTTCAGAGGACTCTTTCATCGTGAACCATTGAGTCATTTCAGCTGTAATCATTCATGCCTTGGTCCTGGGGAAGGGTCACAGCTCTCCCACCTGATTGGGGACTGCTCTCATCTGGACTTGGGGTGGTCCCAGGAGCCCCTGTCGCAGATGCTGGAAGCTTCCATTGGAGACTTGGTTTTTTTGGACTCTAGACTTTTATTTTTTTAAGGGAGGCTATGTGAAAAACCTCCTCTAGCCGGGCTCGGTGGCTCAGCCTGTAATCCCACGCCTTTGGGAGGCTGAGGTGAGTAGATTGCCTGAGCCCGTGGGTTTGAGACCCGCCTGGGCA
>NW_007026373.1:477077-523767 GCF_000164805.1 Carlito syrichta | reverse complement strand
CTGAGGCGGAAGGATCAACAGAGCCCAGAGGTCGAGGCTGCGGTGGCCGGGAGTGGCCACTGCACTCCAGTCTGGGGGACAGAGGGAGACTCCAACTAAAAAAAAAAAAAAAAAAAGAAAAACCTCCTCTGATGGATTTCTTTCAGAGATCAAGCCCAACGAATTCCCTGCACAAGCCAAGACTTGGGAGCAAGAATGTGGGGTGGCAGCAAGAAGCTAAGAACCAGGACTGCCACCCTCACTCCCTCAGAAAATGACCAAGCTGGGGTCCAGGAGGTGGTGAAAGTGGGTTGGCATTGCTCATCCCTTCTGACCTCCTTGTCCTGAAAAAGTGGAGCCCAGAGGCCCAGAGAGGGAAACGAGCTTACATAGTAAGCCCGAGATCCAGAAGCCTCTTCTCTACGTTCTGGTGCCCTGTTGTCCCAAACTGTCTCAGCAATACCCTGTCCTTTTATTCCTGTGTTCCCTTCCCCTTGGCTATCTCTCCATAAGACTGAGATTCCTGAAGGCCAGGGAGTACACATCTTAATAGACTCTCTTGTGCCCAGCCTCCATCTTGCAGACAATGAGGGCCCAGAAAATATCTAAAAGGGACTTATTTGTCATTATAAGAAGATTCAGAGACTAGGAAAATATCAATCCCACCTTTCACACCTGTGGGTCCCCCCAAGTTATTTAACAAATATGTTTTTAGCTTCTCCCATGAAACTTTTGATAACATTTTAAAAGAATCCTAGACTGTACATCTAGAAACATTTTCTAGGGAGATCATTTTCTTAGTCATTTCAGATCTATATTTGCAACATTTTAAAATGCAAAATCAAATAGACAAGAAAAGCCATTCTGTCTAACTGCCATCCTCTCTTGCTGTCTTTAATAACCAGTGCCCAGCTGCACAGCCAAAAACCTTGGGCAGGGCCCACAGCTCTTTCTGGTCCCTGTGACTGCTGAAACTGGAGCTGCCGCAGGAGGCCCGGGGACCTGGCACTAGCTCCTGCCTGGTCCTGCTTCTCCTTTCACAGAGAACATGTCTGCACACAGGCTCTCCTGAGCAGCCCTGGAACCCCTCCAAGGACAGCCCTGGAGACTGGCCAAGGAGGGAGGGTGCCCCTGGGAAGGACACATCTATCAGGAAGCAGAGACCATGGCAGGCAGACACACATATGCACATGCTTGCAGGATGGCTGGCCCGCCCAAGGTTTCGAGAGAAATTGGAAATCTGGATTTTTCTGTGAAATGTCTTGATTTTTAGAACGCTCCGCGAGCCAGAAAACAAACACAAACCAAATGAGCCTCCCCATAAACGATGTCTGTGGGCCACTAGTTGCGACCTCTGGTAGAGTCTGGCACTCCATAAACACAACAAAAGCAGATGTGTGAACGTAACTCACCAGAGCTATGTACATCATTTGTCCAGATGTGGACCCTGCACAGACATGATAGAGATCGTCATGGAACATTGACATGCACTATCTCCTAGGATGTGGTTTTTGTACTTGCACTTTCCAGCTGAGGAGACTTAAAGTCAGAGAGAGCTCCAGGATCATACGTGTGGTTAGACTCGAATTCCAGGCTGCCTGGCCACAAAGCCAGTGTTCTGAATCGTCACATAAACCACACCAATGCCCACACTCTGAATTAAAATTGCCTGTTACTTTGTATCCCTCACAAAACTCAGCTGCATGCATTTAGGGACTGTGTTTTATTTGCTGTCACCTGGCACTGTGCCCAGCGGAGCATAGAAGGTGTTCCATGAATGTATACTCATGGGGTTGTACCCACAGGTGCTCACAAACACATATATAGACATGGCATGTATAGACTCACCCAACCCCACCGTGCCCAAGAACATGTGCACGCCCACGTTCCCACATACACACGGCCCACTCCCATCTCCCACCTCCCAGGACATTGCACCCTAAGTCGAGGCGGCTCAAGTTCCTCCTGCCAGCCCCCTGCCAACCTTGCCCAAAGACTTCACAGATAGTTTCCTGGAAATCTCAAGGTGGCTGTGGTGTTCTTTTTCCCTAACTCAGGAGACAACTCAGCAGTTTTGTTTTTCAAAGTCTGGGACTCATAAACCTGGAATCCTTTCTTCATTTTTTCCACTAGAATTTTCCTTGGCTTATTGCCTTCCCCCAGGGCCTTGAAGAGGAGGTTACACTCGAAGCGCCCTCTGCTGGGCACTGTGTTCCCAACCCAGTGGGCAGTTGTGGAGGGAAAGGAGGGGACCTATCTCACACCGCTTTACAGATGGGGAAACTGAGTCAGGTAGTGGTAGTAAGGAAGGATGTGAGCTCATCCCAGGTGTGTCAATGTCATTACTAGTAAGTAGTTTTTTGTAATTTCCCCCCCATTGTTGTAAATGAAAGAAGAAATAGCTTTCAGAGCTCAGATGAAGGCCTTCTGCTCTCCCTAGGGGCCCTGTGTGGGGCAGATGACAGAGGTCTGGGAACTTTACTCCATTCAGCTTTATCCTTGAATCTCATTTAATAGATGAGGAATCGGAGACACAGAGAGACGTGGAGGGAAGAGGTGGGAGGAATATTTATTGAGCATCTGCTATGCGCTCGATACACCTACAAATCTCTGCCACTCTTCCTCACGAGCAGCCTTGGAGGTGGGTGATTTTGTTTGATTTTGTTACAGATTAAGACATAGAGGCTCTGTCACGATCAGGAAGGGAAGAGGGAAGAGTTGGGATTTGAATCCAAACCCACTGTGTTCTTGGCTTCACAGCCTCCTGGATTTTTCCCATTTGGCTCCAATTCTGAATTCAGTGGGGCCCAGGGTGGAGCCTTTGTGGTTGGGCTCACCGGAGACAAGGGTTCCTTGGTCCTCCTGCTCAGGAACAAAAGCTCTTCTCCTTGGACTTTTCCAGAGAGCAGTGCTTAGGGACACAGGGAAGTGGGTCAAGCGGTCCCATCAGACTTTTAAAGCCAAGGACCTGAGTGGGGAAGAGGGTCCTGGGACGGGTGGCTGTACCAAGGCCCCTTAACTAACAGTACAGAATAAGACTGGGTGTCTTTATAAACTGAACACACTGGCGGCTCCGAGGGCAAGGGTTTTCCTGGAAAGGAAAGCGGGTCCTGGAAGGTTTTTGTTTTGTTTTTCTTCTTATTGGGACCCTGGTTCGTGGCTCAAGGAAATGAAGAACATGTTTCACCAAGACTTAGTCACTGCCCTCCCTAACCCATCCTCCAGCCTGCTGCTCAGTTCAGAAGCTTCCAGAACGTCTCACCTCGGCAGGAAAAAGTCCAAACCCCTTATCTCGTTCATTTTGGGTCCAGTTTATCTTCCACTCGTCTCATTTACACAAATTGCCAGAGGGTCTCTGTCCACCCCTCTCTTGACTCCCCCCACTGGGCATTTGCTCACATTACTTCCCCTCTCTGAAATGACTTCCGAATCTTAGCCATTCTTTGAGTCCCAGCTCAGAAGTCACCTTCTCCACTGCATCCAGCAGGAACTATCCTGCCTTGTATTCATCTTATGGGAACATGTTCTAGTTCCCCCAGTAAACTGAATCCCTTGAGAAACAGTGTTGGATTCACCCTTGATTCCCCTAGGGGGGCATGTTGGCATGTGCTCACATGTGTGTATGTGTGTGGGCACTTTATGCTGCCTAGCTGCGTGGTGCTGTGGAAAGAGCCCTGAGACCCCCCTCAGCTCCGTCATTAGCAGATTAAAGCTGATGAAGACTTTGCTGGCAAGAGCAGGTGATAAGGTGAGTTTCTCCATCACTTTTCAAGTCAGGAGAGAGGGGCTTCATGGAGGTCCCTTAGAAAGCATAATGGTAATGTCAGTGGTCGTTTGAGGAGGGGATACAAAGTGGTCTCTATCTCCTGGTGGTGGTATCTGACAGCCACCCAAGATATCTCAAAGGTGAAAGATGGGTACCATCTTAGAAAAGCCAGGCAAAGGCTCTGCTCAGATCAGCCACTACTCCCAAAGTTGGCTTGCCAAAGGATGCTGCTCCCACAGACTGGAATTGGGCAGGCCATACACAGAAGAGCTGATATGGAGGCTTCTTACTTCTGTCCAATGGGGATGGGAGGGCATGAAATGAAGGCACAGCCGTGTTCCCAGGGCTGCAGAAGGAATGAACAATGGAATATAGGGCAGTGTAATGCTCATGGGATGGTGAGAGGTCCTTAGAGATTGGAAGTGTTAAAAAAAAAACCATGGATGTGACCACATAAGTGTCAACTTTAGAGCCCTTTATTTTTATTATTTATTTTGAGTCGAGGCCTCACTCTGTTCCCCAGGCTATAAGTGCAGTGGCATGATCACGATGATCAGGACTCACTGCAGTCTCAACCTCCTGGACTCAGGTGATCCTTCCACCTCAGCGGCCTGAGTAGCTGGAATTATAGGCACATGCCACCACACCTGGATACTTTTTTTGGGGTAGAGATGAGGTTTCACTATGTTGCCCAGGCTGGCCTCGAACTCCTGGGCTCAAGCAATCCACCCACCTCAGCCTCCCAAAGTACTGGAATTACAGGCGTGAGCCTCTGTACCCAGCTTTTAAAGTCCTTTAAAGCCACTTTGTGTTAGTGCTGGTCAAGTAGGACTCTCCTGCTCCCTTTCCACCCGTCTCTCTGCCCTCCAGAGGGTAGCCTCTCCACCTGGAGAGGTCAGAAGTCACAGCTTGCACAGAAACATGAATATACTTGACACTGCTGAACTGTGTCCTTAGAAGTGGATGAGATGGTAAGTTTTATGTCATGCACTTTTTATTTATTACCACAATTAAAATGAAAAGCAGCAGCAAACTGAGGAGGGAGGCCTGGGGAAAGAAGCAGCTGCCTGTGACACTATTGCAGCTATAGGATTTCTACCTGAAGCAAGTCTGACTGGGAGGGGGAGAAGACTGAATTTTAAGTCAAGTTTGGAATTTTGCTTTTGTATTGGACTGAACATCTAGTTTATGGACAGAGTTGTTTGGTGACTGAAGTAATCACAGGACTTTTTACTTCTTAAGAGTGATCAGAAGAACATCCTTGAAGGGCAGAGAAAAAATTCCTTCCTTCTGAATCAATCTTTATAGGATGCCAGAAGGCAACATAAAGTTTACTTATGAGTATACACAGTGAGTCCTATTTATGCAATGTAGCAATTATATTTGCTATTGTCAAGTATGATCTCCTCTTCCATTATATTTTTCCAATTGCTATGGTTTGCTTTTGTCACTTTTCCCAAAGCAATTAAAACCCTGTGCGCACCTCAGGTAAAGCCACTTAACCATCACCTGAAAGTTCAGCTGTGCTTCGGATTTTAAACCCCTACCTCTGGGATGCTCATGTTCACAGGTTGTGGGACTCAGTATCAATATGCCTTTGTTGCATGTTCTTATATGATATTCAAGTTCTGATTCTGATGTGCTCTCATGTCACAGACTTTAATTTATACCTACCCTGGGCCAGGTCTTCTGCTTAGGATATGGAGAGGAGCAAGATACCACCCCTGACCTCTAGAAGCTCATGGGGGACGGAGGTACATGGATAAGATCCGAAGGCAGCGTGTGGCAGGAGCTCTAGCACCAGTGTGTTCACAAAGAATGACTACTGGAGTTTGTCCCAAGTCTCCCCTTTGATGCTGGCACAATGTCTGGCCCATGGAAAGCTCCCTGCCCCGGGTATGCACCCTTTTACAAAGGCCCGCTCTTCCAGGAACGCTACCTTGCTTAATTCTATTTCCACTCTGATCGTTTTACTTTGCCATCTCAGCACTTTGCAGTTCAGCCTTGTGTCCACTTACCAGTTCTGCAAACATATTAAACACACATACCCTGCAGGATAGTGACATGCAATTTGTCCCAGGCCACTCACAGTTGAAGCTGTGATTTGAACCCACACAGCTGGACACCTGTTTCTCAGCTTCTCATCCATAGACTGTTACATAGTTGCCATCAATGGCCTCTGTGGGGTGTGTGTGTGTGTCTGTGTGTAACATTATCATAAGCATTGTCCAAGTTCCTTCCTAGTTTGTTAAAATGGTTCTTTTTAGCAGCTGCACAACATTTCATGTTAGTATATATCATCATTTATATAATTATTTCCTCTTTGTAGGTCACAACTTTTAAGTCATGTTTTATATATCACATAAAGTGCAGCATATTGCTCTATGTACCATAATTCTAGATTCATAGAAATTCTACACTTGTTTGCTACTTGATATTTCTACAAGATGTCTAAAGGACTTCTCAAACACAAAAAGGCTCTAGCAGAAAACCTTTTCTCTTGTGTTTTAGTTTTCAAGAGGTGCGTTAACAAAACACTACAAACTAGATGACTTAAAACAACAAAAATGTATTCTCTCACAGTTTAGGAGTCTAGAAGTCTGAAATCAAAGTGTCAGCAGGATTGGTTTCTTCTGAGGGTGAATCTGTTCCATGTCTCCTAGATTCTGGTGACCGTGGCAATTATTTGTGTTCCTTGATTGGACATACACCACTTCAGTTTCTGCCTCTGTCTTTATGCGGTCGTCTTCTCTCCAATGTCTGCACATGCACATGGGGTTTTATCTGTATCTCTGTCGCTGTGTCTAAATTTCCCTCTTCTCATAAGGATATCAGTCACATTGGATTAAGGGCCCACTCTTTTCCAGTGTGATTTCATCTTATCTTAACTAACGATAGCTGCAACAACTTTATTTCCAAAGAAAGTCATCTTCTGAGGTACTATGGGTTAAAATTTCAATGTATCTTTTGGGGAGACACAGTTCAACTCATAACATCTTCTTCCCTTATATTCCTAAATTTGCACCTTTTCCTGTCGTCCTCAGCTGTGCAAACATAATAAGGAACAAACATATTGCGTCTATAGCATCTCAAGCCAAGACTCTATGAGTAATCTTTTGTTTCCTTGCATTCATCACGCCATCCCAATTCCTTCAGTAAATCCTTTCAGCTCCACTTCCAACACTATCCTGAATCCATCCCTTTCTTTTCATCTCCATTTCTCCCATCCTAGTTCAAGTTACTGTCACCTCTCATCAGGACAACTGCGCCAGCTCCTCACTGGTCTTCCTGCCTCTGTTCTCATCTACAGTCTGGTCTTATGCAGTTAGCAGTCTCAACTGTATACAAACATCTCACAGGTGCTTACAAAACCCTATTGACCTGGTCCCTCTCACTTCTCTGACCTCATTGTCCTTTGCTTGCTTTCTTTGACCCAGCCATAACAGTCTTCCTGCTGTCCCGTGGCCCACAGGGTGTTCACATTCACCCGCCTCCCTTTCTGGAATCTTCTCTCCTGGGTCTTCATAAGGCTGTTCCTTCTTGTTAAGAGAATCTCAGCTTAACCATCACTTTATTTAGTGACATTTGATGGAGCTTTCCTGACCATTCAATCTAGAGCAATCACCCAGTAATTCTGTCACAGACTTTTATTTTAATTCTCTGCAGATAATTTAGTAAATATATTGTTTTTCTTATTTATGTGGTTATTATCTCTCTTCCAAATTATAACATGATCTCCAGGAGATTAGGAACCTTATTTATGTTGATTACTCCATCTCAAACTATGCCTAGCTTGTAGGAAACACTCAATAAATATTTATTGAATGAATAATTAATTGTCTCCCAAAGGGTCAGAATTACATGCATGAGCCACCACGCCCAGCCTTTTGCAAACTGAAGAGGGACACATTTCTTAAACTTTGATACGCTTATAATTTTCCTGCAGATCTTGCAAAAAATATAGAGTTCTGAGCTCCACACTCAAGATTTTCTGATTCTGTAGGTATAGGGTGAGGGCTGGAGAATTTGCATTTCTAACAAAGTCCCAGGTGATCCAGATGCTGCTGGCCATGAGACCACACTTGGGCACACAGCTCCAAGGCTGACAGTCTTGAGGACCAAGGGAAGAAGCGCTAATAGGGAAATCTAAGGCACTAGGAGAGATTTTTTTTAAAACAGTGGCTTTTCCCTAATATCTCAAGAGTACATCCAGCAGTCTCTGCCTACGATATCTTAGCACAAAGATGCTTCTGTTTATTAATGCTATGTCCACACTTATTCAAGATTCTATAGTTTAAAAGTCTTTCCATGAGCTTGATCTTATTTCATACTTGCAACAAATCTACAGATTGGGCTGGGAGAAATGATTACATTGTTTCCAAGAGAACTGAGGCACAGAGAATTAAGGTAGACATCACACTTCAGCTCACTGCCATGGCGATCACAGGCTGTGCTCTCCTGAGCTGGAATGCAAGTATTTTTCCTGATCCTTATAACCCTTTAAACTGATAATGTTACTCTCACTTTATAGCTGGGCAAGTTGAGGCTTGATGAGGTTCAGGGACTCTTCCAAGTTCACAAGACAGGTCAGCTTTTTCTGTCTCATGGTTCAGTATCTTACTCCACCATATCACTTTCCCATAGTAACAACTCCTTTCTCAGTCAGTTAGGCTCTCTCTCTCTCTCTCTCTCTCTCTCTCTCTCCCCCCCTCCCTCTCTTTCTTACACACACACACACACACACACACACACACACACACACACACACACGAGCCAAACCAATGGGCCACTTTAATTTCTACACCCAGCATGTAATGAACAGACCACAATCTGGCCTCCTGCCTTTGGAAGGAGAAGACAAGGAGAGGATAAATGATGACCGACCCCACTCCCAGGCCCCAACAGACTCAGGAAACCCTTCTGCTTTCTCCTCTTCCTCTGGACGTATCTCCTTTCTCTTCCTCCTCCTCTGCTCTCAGGGAATTAGCGTCTAGTCCTGGCTCTAATTTCCTAAAAATTCTCTAAGCATTAAACCAAACAACCCTTTCCTCAACGCTAATTTCTCTTGTCTCATCCGGTTTCAACCCTCCTCACCCACCACTGCCCAACACACACAAACATACACACACTCTTTCTCTCAAAACTATGACCAAACAAAAACTCATTTTCTGATTTCTCACACCAGACAGTTCTGATTTCTCTTATCTCATCTGTTAGAAATGTTAACCCTAGGCCCCCTAACGCCCTAGGCTCTGGCCTCTGCCTGCACTGCAGGCATTGCTCTGACTAGGCCCAGCTGGGGAGACGACCCCTGGCTGCCAATAGGAGGGAAGAGGACTCTGCGGTGGAACCTCTTGGTGGATCCTCTCTTCTCCCTGGGGCTGCTTCCTCATCTAAGAAATGAGGAGGTGGTGATTAAAAGATCTCTAGGGGTTCTTAAAACTTCAACAATTTATGATTCTAAATAGGATGTTTGTGTGGGGGAAAAAAATCATTGAATTGATCACATGTGATGTGCTAGGGACATATTATGAGCCAACCACAAGTTACTTTTACCATGCCAGGCACTGTGCTAATCATTTTATATGCATAATCTGTATTTCCTCATCTGAGTCTCACAGAAATCCTCTGACTCAGTTATTATCGGTACTTCCATTATTCAGATATGAAAACAGAGGCTTCAAAAGGCAAAGTTGATATTTTCCTGACTATTAATGACCTCTCAGAGCTGAAGGGATATTAGGCTATCCTTAGGGCCAACCTCCTCCCACTCTGAATCATCCTTGCAACATCCCTGCAATGTAGCAACTGGACTCAGCTCAGATGTCTCTGAGATGGGGAACTTGGAACCTATTCTTTTTTTTTTTTTTTGAAATGGGGTCTTGCTTTGTCACCCAAGCTGGAGTGCAGTGGCTCCATCATAGCTTACTATAGCCTCAAACTCCTGGGCTCAAGTGACCCTCCCATCTTAGCCTCCCAAGCAGCTAGGATTCCAGCACATCCCACCATTTCCTGGCTGATTTTTTTTTAATTTCTTGGTGGAGATGATGTCTCACTATGTTGCCCAGGCTGGTTTCGAATTTCTATCCTTGAGTAGCTCTGGCTATAAAAAAAATGCTTCTTAACAGGGAGCTAAAATAGATTTCTCTAAAACTCTTGTTCATCGTAGGAAGAACACCGCTTAGAGTCAGAGGCTTCAAGCTTGTGTACCAGCCCTTCACTTAACAGCACCACAAACCCAGGTGAGCTGCTCCTCTGGGTCTCAGTTTTCCCAGGTGAAAATGAAGGAATTGGATGAGATGAGCTCTCAGTCCTTTCTGGTTTGAACATTTTAGAATTATATAATTTATGTTTGTGTATGTAATATATGCATATCTGATTATGATGATGGAGACGGTGAAGGAGTGGACATTGTGTTCCAAGGAATAGATCTGTTTCTGCCAACATGTCTGTGAGGGTGGTGACCCTGCCAGCTGAGAAGAATCCAGAAGGTTCTCAGAAATGGAGTTCTCATTTTGTCTTAAAACAAAATCTCCTCCCTGCCCCCACACCCCCTTCCCCTTTCTCTCAACTCCTTCCCTCTCAGTCTCTTCCCTTCACTCTTCCCTTTCTGCCTCCCTCTCTCATTTGCTCACTTCCTTTCTGATTCAGTAGCTAAAGGAATATTTGACTCCCAATTAAAGTTAAAAATCATGTCCCTGGTGACATGTTTTTCTCATCACATTAAACATACAGAATCAATCTCTTTTCAGGAGTAGAGGAAACCCATGGAAACATGATCCATGGTTATTTCGTGTCTCTGAGAACCTCCCAACTTGGCAGCTAAATTCCAAGCTTTCGAGACTGGGGTTTCAGTCATGAGGTCCACGCATGGACTTTCAGGAGACCGCTGTAGTGGTGAGCAAATGTGTGCATGGTGTGTGTATGTGCATTTTTGTGGGAGAAGGGATCTGCGAAAGAGAAGAGCTGCTCTTGACAGTTGGAGCTAATGCTTGGTGTCCCTAGGAGCTGGCCTGGTTTTCTGAGCCAGGCTGTGATGCTCTGTGTGTCTGATATCAAAGAACACCAACAGAAGGACACAACGGATCCAGACAAAACACTATTCCATAATCATATTTGAGCCAAGACTCAAACAAGAACACTGTCCAAACCACAAACATGACCACACATCCCCGCTTCCTGGCTAATATGAGTGAGTGCCGCTTTTTTTCCCCCTCCCATCTAGAGAAGAGTTAAGATACTGGGTCATAGGGTTGCCCCTGCTTCCCGACAGCATCCCATCCAGTGCAAACCCCACCTCTCTGAATCTTTCCCAAAATAATCAATCACAAAACAAAAGCTCTCACACATCTCTTCTACTACTCTATTACTGAGAAACCTTTGGTCCTCATGGTGTATGTCCTTTGTGGCAAAGGGTCAGTAAACTCAACTTTGTTCAGTTACGGGTGTTCCTGGCTGTCTTGATGGAAGGGAATTGATGAATTATAGCTTTCATTAGGTTCTGAAAGGATCTGAATGTGGCTGGAGAAAATCCCACCACCCATAATAATCAGTCCCACTTTAAATTCATGACTAGAAATCTCTTAATAGTGTGAGGAAATACATATCGCAACCTTAGTCCATTCAGTCTCCCTCTCTTTTGGATATCTTCCCTCTCCGCATGTCTCCACTTGCTCCTCCACACCCTCCATCTCTGGTGATGATCTTCCATCTTATTTCTCTGAGAAAGGAACTTCCACAGTCTCTCATCACCACATCTCCCCAGGGCCAGTGTCTGCACATGTACTCGGCCTCTCTGCCTACTACCCCGGAACAGGGATTAGTACACTGCTGCTTGAGGGTTAAATCCAGCCTGTCCCAGTTCATACCTATGCTTTTAAGTATTACCTGTGGCTGCATTTGTGCTACACTGAGAGAGTTGAGCAGTTGCAACCAAGATTATATGACCCACAAAGCCTGAAATATTTACAGATATTTTAATGCATAGCTCTTTACAGAAGTTTGCCAAACCTGCAATGCTCTTTACAGGAGTTTGCCAAACCAGCAATGCTCTCATTTAAAGCCAAGAAGTCCCCCAGTTGTGCTGCAGATACCATCTACTCTTACCTCTTCAAGGACATCACTCCAGCAATTTTCCTTTCTCCTTCATCGTTATGTATTTACTCCCTACTGTATCGTTCCCTTCCACACACAAATGGGCTATTTCTTTCATCTTAAACTTTTTGTCATTCCTCTTCCCCCAACTCATTTCTTTGTTGCCCTTTGTGGCAAAACTTCTTGAAGCATTTTCCATACTCTCTGCCTCCAAATCCTCTCCTTCCATTCACTCTTAAACCCACTTTGATCATGCCCATCACTCCATCAAACCCGTGCTGTCAAAGTCACCAGTGCCAAACCTAATGGCTAAGTCTTCATCACTTGTCTCCCGTCAGCAGCATTTGATACAGTTCAACGTTCTTCCTCTTGGGAACTCTTTCTTTCACCTGGCTTATACGGCACCCCGCTCTCTTGTTTTCTTCTCCTCCAGCAGTGGATCCTCCATCTCTTTTCTTCAACAACTTAATGTTGGAATGCTCCAAAGTTCTATCCTTGGTCCTCAGTCCCCCATCCTCCATCTGTCGATATTCACATCCTTAGTGGCCTTAGCCAGCCTAATGACTTTAATGTGCTGAAGACCCTCAGACTTCTAGTTTTTAGTCCAGAACTGTATGACCTATTGCCTTCTTGACTCCTTCACTTGAATATTTAATAGATCTCCTACAAAACTCAACACATCCAAAACCGAACTCCCAATTCCTAATTCCCTGCAATTAAACGCTCCATCGGCAGCCTTCCCTGTCCCTGTCTCAGTTCATGGCAACTCCATTCTTCCAGTAGCTCAGGCCCAAAATCTTGGCATCATGGCTGACTCTACTCTTTCACTCTTATTTCCAATATATCAGGGAATCCAGTTAAATCCTCTAAAAATAATCCAAAATCCAACCACTTTTCAACACCTTCACTGCTCCCACTCTTGTCTGAGGCATCATCACCATTGCCTGGTTTATCGCAGTAGCCTCCCAACCGGCCTCTTTACCCTTGCCTTATTTTCAACATAGCATTTAGAGCAATCTTTTACAAAGTAAAACGGACCATGTCCCTCCTCTGTTCAAAGCCTTGTAATGGCTCTTGCTTCCTTCCAAGTAAAGCCAAGACCCTTTCCATTGATCTGAACCTGTTACCCTAGCCCCCTTGCTTTTGCTACAATGCACCAGCATGTTCTTGCTTTAGGCTTGGGCACTAGGTACCCAAGAGTGCCTGAAACACTCTTTGCCTGGCTAAACATGTGGTTCACACTTTCTTATCCTTTACATCTTTGCTCACATCTCACCTCACTGAAGCCCACTCTGACCTGGCCACCTGTGAGATATTGTCCAGAAACAGACTGTTTCCCCCATATCTGGTTTCTTCCTGCCTCCTCCCCCAGGCTAGTCTCTGAAGCGCATGCATAGTCCCAGTAATAAGTCAAGGGAGGCAGGTGACCAAGCAAAACTGAAAATAATTTAGTCATCACTCTTTTTTTTTTGAGTTCGAGTCTCACTCTGTCACCAAGACTGGAGTGTAGTGCCACGTTCACGGCCACTCTAGCATTGACCTGCTGGGCTCTGGCAATCCTTCTGCCTCAGTCTTCCAAGTAGTTGGAACTCCAGACATGCACTACTGTGCCAACTAATTTTTTTGTTTGTTTGTTTGTTTTATTGTAGAGATAAGGTCTTGCCAAGTTGCCTGGGCTTGTCTTGAACCTGTGGACTCAGACAATCCACTTACTTGGCCTCCCAAAGTGCTGGGATTACAGGCTGAGCCACCAAACCCGGCAAGTTCTCTAATCATTGTCTTTATTGCTTATTGCATGTTTCCCCCAGTTGAAATCTAAGTTCCACAAGGACAGGATTTTTGGTACCAAGCACCTAGAATTGGTTTTGGTCTACAGTTACCACTATTTATTGAATGTTGCTGAATAAATTAGCATCACAGGGGCTGGAAAGAAAGACTGACATGACTTTGGTCCAGAGTCCCTCACTGGGAAATATGGAGCTGCCTGCCTCAAGCTTGGCTCAAAGTCAACTCCATGTCTTTTCTTAAAATAGAGTTTCTTTAATTTCAATTATTTGTATGCCAGCTGTGTTTTTTGTCCTAAGAACTATCAATACTTTTCCTTAATTCTTTTTCTTAACTAGACTTACTTCTCAACAAATAAGTTTATTTAAAAGAAAATTTTATGTCATGGCTTTAATGTGCTAGTTATATTTTCTTGAATACATGTTGCTATTAAAATAAAAAATGCACGACTGTATCACCTAAGATCTTGCTTACCCCCAGTGGAAACCTGCCTTAAGCATCCCTCCTCAACCAGAAAAGGCTTTCTGCACCTACTGCCTACCTGAACCCTTCTGTCCTTTTCCAAGAAGACTTGGTAACTCCTCCAGCTTACTTCTCTGTGTGCCCTTCACACTCATAGGCAGAAACACATAGACCAATATATGGATGCTTATGTGCCGTTGGGTTTTTTTTCAGTTTCTCATTATAAGATTATCAAATATCTTCTTAGAGATATAGATAAGAAAGACATGAAAGTGCTCAACTCCCTCGTTTTATGGGCCAGGGGTCCCCAAACCCTAGGTCACAGGCTGGTGCTGATCTGCGTGGCTTGTTGGGACCAGGGGCACACAGCAGGAGGTGAGCAGCGAGCAGCTCGAGTGAGCCAAGCTTCATCTGTATTTACAGCCATTCCCCATCTGCTCGCATTACCGCCTGAGCTACTTCTGTCAGTTCAGCAGCAGCATTAATTCTCATAGGAGCACAAACCCCATGAAATGCTCATGTGAGGGATCTGGGTTGTGTGCTCCTATGAGAATCTAATGCCTGATGATCTGAGCTAGAGCTAAGGTGGTGATGATAGCTTTGGGGAGCGGCTGCAGATACAGATTAACATTAGCAGTGAGGTTTGACTGCACAGAGACCATAACAAACCAATTGCTTGCAGACTCATATCAAAACAGTATCAGTGAGTGGCAAATGAATTGACAGACTTCAACTGTACAGTTGCATCTGGTGGAAGACTTTAAGTCAGAATCCAACATCTATTTTAGTCCAAACATGGCTCCCATTATTTTATTTACCATTTCCATCCAAGGAAGTGGTAAATAAAATAATGGTGAGTTGTATAATTATTTCATTATATATTGCAATGTAATAATATAAAGTGTACAATAAATGTTCTGTGCTTGAATTATCCTGAAAACATCTCCTGTGCCTGGTTCATGGAAAAATTGTCTTCCACAGAACCGGTCCCTGATGTCAAAAAGGTTGAGAGTTACTGTTATAGGCTATCAAAGAATTTAAGAGGCTTGCCTCAAATCACTGCTATCTAGGGCTAAAAACAAGACTAGAACTTGGGGCTTCTGATTCTCCCACTGAGTACAGGGACACTTATTGAGTCCCTATAATGTACCTGGTATCACGACAGACACAGGAGATTTGGGTGAATATGACGGACCCAGACCTTGCCTACATGGAGCTAACATAGCAGGTCAGGAAGCTGCAAACTAAACAAATAATTCCATGTGATTCAGTAAATCATTGTGAGAACATGCACCTTGGAAAAGTGTGGTGCTGGGTAGAGTTTCTTAGCCTCACTAAGAAAGTATGCTCAAATACATAGGAGTTAACTGAGGAGGAGCTGGTGGCTGTTTCCAGTGGTGCCAGGCTAATTTACAAAAGCCTGCCTTGATATTTGACAGCTGCATTGTGGGTTAATTGGGCCACTATGGCCTGACCTACTTGTCACAGGACTCAGGGACAAGGCAGTCAAACAGCTCAGAGACTGTCATGCCTCCGAAGGAGCTCCAGTGGGTCCCTCTACCCTGCGTTCAGCAAGAGGGTGGCAGGAGACACTGTCAGGCCCGATCTGGAGGGGGCCCCTCATCCCTCCCGATAGAGCATGTGGGCATCTTGGACATACTGGTTGTCTTTGCCAATGGATGCGGCTACAATGTGAGCTTTGGCATTAAGGAAAAATAAGCCCTTGGTTCCCGGAAGAGGAAAATCTTAGTTACAAGGGGTAGTTTTGCCTAACTGGTAGAATGCAGACTCTTCAAAAGGGAATGCATTCCAGTCACTACTAATTACCATTTCATCCAGAGTCATCTTCATGTTTCCTCATGATGGTTTAGTGGGGTTGGTCAACCTGTGTCTAAGAAAGTCCCACTACCTTTATATCCTGCCTTGGTCTTAGGAAATCAAACCTGACAAGCAACATAAAGTGAGGGGAAACAGGGATGTGTTTAGACTAAGAGAGAGCCCTGGGTTTCATCTCCAATTCTTCCCCTTACTAGATTGGGAAAATTGCTTTACCTTTCTGAGCCTCAATTTCCTTATCTGTCTAATGGGGATAATAATAATAATAATGCCTGTACCTTGTGAGATTCTGGAGACATTAAATAGTAATAGATGTGAAAACGATTTAATAAGATCTAAAGTGCTGCAAAAGGCCACTTAAAAGTTAACTTCTTGGCCGGGCATGGTGGCTCAGCCTGTAATCCCAGCACTCTGAGAGGCCGAGGCGAGAGGATTGCCTGAGCACTCAATGAGACCTCGTTTCTACAATAAATCAAAAAATAAGCTGGGCATAGTAGCATGCGCCTGTAGTTCCATCTGCTTGGAAGGATTGCCTAAGCCCAGTAGGTTGAGGCTGCAGTGGCCATGAGCATGCCTCTGCACTCCAGCCCGGGTGACAGAGTGAGACTCCAACTCAAGAAAAAAAAAAGTTAACTTCTCGTGATGAATCCTCTTTTATAAAGTTCAAACTGAGACTCAGAGAGAGACCATGGCTGAGCATGAGCCTGTAATCCCAGCATTTTGGAGGCCGAGGTGGGAGGATTACTTGAGCCCAGGAGTTTAAGACCAGCCTGGGAAACATAGTGAGACATCTCTACATAAAATCAAAAAAGTAGTTTGGCATGGTGGTGTGCACCTGTAGTTCCAGCGACTTGGGAGGCTGAGCCCAGGAGATGGAGGCTGCAGTGAGCCATGCCACTTTACTCCAACCTGGGCAACAAAAAAGAACCAGAGAGAGAGAGAGAGAGAGAGAGAGAGAGAGAGAGAGAGAGAGAGAGAGAGAGAGAGAGAGAGAGAGAGAGAGACTGACGACTCTGACCTAGTTAGGGCCAGAACAAAGGTCTCCGGATTTCCATTCAGTTTCTTTGACCTGCAATTATTGGCAAGAGGAAGTCCCTGAGGGAAATAAATACGTGCTGGGAGGGAAGGAAAGGGAGTACAGTAGAGGGATCCCCCAACAGGGTTATGCAGAGGGCAACAGAAGAGAAAGGGGCAGAGACCAATTGCCTACCTTTCAGTTTGCTGGGGGATCTGAGCTTAGACCTTGTCAGGGTTAAAGCTCTCTACCACCAACTTTCTTCACCTCCCCCGGTTTGCCTGTCTGTGTAGTTTAAGCTGATCTAGCATACAATTACATGTTTTTTTTTAAAGCACATTTTGAAAGCAAATTGAGGCTTTAATTATGAGTTTTCTGCTCCTTGGTGTTTTCTTTCAAGCAAAGGCCATGTTTTTGTAAGATACTACATTTCAACGAGCTATTCTTTGGCCCCAGCAAACATTCCTGAGCGGTAGGTTTTAGGAGGTGTTCCAATTTATTGCTTCCGGTGTCCAATAACCCTGGAGTATCTGAGACATTGCCCCACAAGGTCATGTTATCTCAGAAAGTTACCGTTCTCAAAATTGTTCTCTAACAAAAGCAAACGCCACTAGCTTTAAGTAAGGTGAGCTTTACAAATAAGACCAGCTGTGAATGTTTAACAAAAGCATAAGAAGAAAAAAGGAATTTCAACAACAGGAGTCCATATGTGAAAACTACATGCAGCTGAATTCTTCAGGCGTTTTCACAGCCATTTAAAAAGATGTCTTCAGCAAACTCATCTAAATTAGCTAAAAATGCTTGACACGATGGACATGTTGTGTCTGTAGGCCAGTATTCAATCCAAGTTGAGGAATCTAAAGGGTAGATGTACCTACCAAGAAAAAAATGGAAACAAAATGTTTGTGAGGATGGTCACAAACAGAGAAAAGCTGTACTTGATTTCTTCTATAAGAGCCCAGTTGTGGTCAGTCAAACTCATTTGGTCCAGCCTCTGGTCCAACCTCCAAAACCCTGAAGGATTGTGAAGCTGCCTGGGGCTCCCATGGTTAGAGGCAAGAATAACATCTATTTCAGTCTTTAGTTTCTAAAAGCAGATAATAAAATGCATATTTAAACATTTTCCCTTTAAAAACAGAGCAGTCTGAGAACATATTGAGGGAGGCAGCGTGGTGGTCAGGTGAGGTCAGACGCGTATTCTCAGACCACCATCAGGTCCAGATGCTCAGATGGTTTATCAGTCAGCTGAGTCTTCGGCTGCCATGATGGTTTTATTTATTTATTTACTTATTCATTTACTTACTTATTTATTTATTTGCGGGATTTATTGAGAAGACAGAAAAGCTCCCAAAGCAGGAGGGGACCTGAGGAGGTTGCCCCATGATGGTTTTAAACTCATATTATTTCACTTACGTTCGTGATGGTTTGTTGGTTAACAGCAGAGCAGAGGACGTAAAATGAGTAGTGTGTTTAAGAATAACATTCAGGTTTGGAGGGAAGATCAGAGACTTTCAAATAATGACTTACCTGAAACTGAATTTGTATTTTATCTGCAGGGCTTCTTTACCCATAATTAAATACTGTCTTCCTTTTATCAGGTCAGCATTTGTACAGGTCATTTTTTTAATAAAGGTGACTTCAGAGTCCTTCTCAGCAACAGCCTCCCCTGAGAGAGACATAAGTTAGGTTTTCACATTCATGTTTTAATGTCACTCATTAAATTTTCTCATGTTTTTTGGTTCCTCACAGTTACTGAGAGAGCAGCAGTATCCGTGTGGTTAAGATTTCAGTCTCTGGAACAAGACTATCTGGCCGGGCGCGGTGGCTCACGCCTATAATCCTAGCACTTTGGGAAGCTGAGGTGAGAGGATTGCCTGAGCCCACGGATTTGAGACCATCCTAGGCAACTTGACGAGACCTCATCTCTACAATAAATCAAAAAATTAGCTGGGTGTGATGGCACGTGCCTATGGTTCCAGCTACTTGCAAGGCTGAGGCGGAAGGATCGCCTGAGCCCAGCAGGTTGAGGCTGCGGTGGCTGTGAGTGTGCCACTGCACCACAGCCTGGGCAACAAAGTGAGATTCCAATAACAATAACAAAAAGATTATGTGGGTTCAACCTCAAGTGGGCCACTTCCTTGCTGTGTGGCACTGGGCAAATGATTTATGTTCTTGTATAAGGGCTTAGACACCTCATCTGGAAAATGGGCATGATAATAAAACTCACCTTGTAGAATTTTTGAGAGATTAAATGGGCTAATATATTTAAAAGTTCTTGTTATTATTACTCTTATAGACCTAGAATTAAAAGAACCTCTCTATAGTTGAACAAAATTCATCTCCATGTGGTGCATAATAAAATATAAAAGTATTTAGTAGCTGACAATGGTGAACTTGGTAGGAAAGTACAAGAGGTGAAAGACATTAAGACTTGGAAAACATTAAGAACAATAACTTTGGGATTTCCAAAGAACTCAGAAGTAGTCAGTTCTCCTCCCTGGAATACATTCTGCCCCACATTGACCTGTTGGAGTTCATTCATCTTTAAACCCTTCTTCAATTCTCACAGTATCCAATAAAATATTCCTTGTTAATCTTCGTCTTAAATATCTTTCTGTTTCCCTCTTATTTTTATACTTGAATTTCTATCACAATGTTTTACCCACATGTCTGTCTCCCTGGCTAGACTAGAATATTCTTCTGCTTTATTGCCATATATTCAGGGCTGACATCCAATTGTTAAACTCTGGCAGAGTCATCTTAATTGTTAAATCCTGAAAAACTTCTGAACTTGTTTGTAAATAGTCTGTAACAGTAATTGTGTAGATGGTAAACTTTCATCAGTAATATAAAGTTTAGTGTACACCCATTAGTTCTAGATAATTCTCTTAGGCCATCCCAATCACAGATTCCTAGTGCAGCAACAGTCTCAGAACAATCTGTCAATTCAGCCTCTGTCATGGTAAACAGTGTGGCTGTGTGAGGCCTTATCATTTTAAAAACCTTTTTGTTATGAAAAATTTCAAGCACATTCAGAAGAAGAGAAAGAAGAGTTAAAAGCCCTGGTTCCAGTGGTCACTCATCTTTCTTTCCATCTATATTTCCATCCACTCTAAGTACCCTGGGCTTTAGGAGAAATGCCAATTTTTCATTATCCTCAAACTACATAGCTTGCCCTTGATTCTAAAGGGCTTTCATTGTTAGTGTGCAGCAATTCTTGTGTAAGTGTGTGGTATTTTGATATTTACATACATTCAAAATTTATAAAGATAAAAAATGAACATCCAGAATGGAGAGATAAAGTATGCAAAAGTTTCTTAATGCTTCCCTTTAAATATCATACAAATGAATCTTTGAGTCTACAGAAGGACAAAGAAGAAATGATATGAATAAAATCCTGCAGCTTGGGAATCCTCTGTTGCTACAAAAAATTCAGAATAGTCTGGAGTGTCTTTTGATATTGTGGAAGAATCAGTACAAAATAAAACCAACAATTTGTATCTCTGGAATCAGAAGCCCTTTGCTTTCGGTAAAAAAAAGAATGGCTTATTATTGCTTGAGATGCAAATGGTGTTCCAAAGTTGGACGGTGGAAAGATCATTTCCATATTTACTTACTTATTTCATTAGAATGGCAGCTAGGGTTCAAATTTTAAAAAATTTTGACCATCAATAAAGAAAATTAAATTAAAATAAAATAACATCACAAATAAGTTCCATACAGTGAAACTTTTGAAATAGTAGAAACTAGAAAAAAATTTTAATAGGGTGTTGATAAAGCAAACAAAACTTTGAAAAGTATTACTAGAATCTTAGATTCTGGAGTATGGATAGAAATAATCAAGCTGGGAGGCTGAGGAAGGAGGATCTCTTGAGTCTGGGAATCTGAGACTAGCCTGAACAACACAGTGAGACTCTATCTCAAAAAAAAAAAAAAAAAAAGTCAAACATTTTTAGACTTGAAATACTTTATGGAATTTCAAAAGAGAAAAAAAGTCAGTATAAATATATGATTGCAATTTAGTTTTATTGTCTATTTATTATAAAATATATATCTACTGAAATATGAAAACAATCTTTTGAAAGATATAAATAAGATAAGAAATTTGAATCATGATTAGATAAATCAACTATTTTATTTAAAAAATGTTCTAAATAACTTAACATGAAAAGTTGAAGACTTTCAAGAAGGATTATGATTTTTGTTGGTCTGGTACTAAAAAGAACAATGGGACAACATATCAAACTGTTTTGTTGAAGTTAGAGAAAAAAAGAATTCAATAAAAAATATTTATATGAAATGTGGTACATATACACGATAGACTATTATGCAGTCATAAAGAAGGACAAAATTATGGACTTTGCAGCAACTCGAGTGTATTTAGTCTATAATACTCAGGGATCTATCACAGAAACAAAAATCTGAGTACCACATTTTCTCACTCATAAGTGGACCCTGAACATTAATCATAATACTACATGAAAGAGATTGGCAGTAGTGGGACACTGCTGGGGGAGGGGCACATAACATCAATAAGGGTACCTGATCTCAAACCAGGCGGAAGTGAGAACCAAAGGAAGGCCCAAACTTTACCTGTACAATGACCACTTATGTACCTAATCCTGAATTGTACCCCACATCTTTAAAATACAATTTAAAAAATTTATATGAACACTTAAAAAAAAAGTCTCCCAAGTAGAATATAAGCTGTAATTAGGTAGGAACCTGGGCTATCTTATTCAAGTTGTATCCTCTGTGTCTAATATACACAGCCTACTGCCTGGCACATAGTAAGTACTAAATAGTTGATAAATGAAACAATGGAGGAATGAATTCTCACCAGTTTTGTAAATATCCAGAAGGGTTGCAGTATATTTGACAAAAACATTTTCTTCAGTGATGGATTTAATGCTAACTTTGTAAGCTGGTTAAAAAAAAACAAAACAAAAATGAAACAATTCAATCAGTGCCATTAATGTCACATTCAATAGAAACTAGAATTTGTCAAACAAATGAGAAATGAAGCATGACAGACTATTATGGGCTCGCTAGGTAGATCTTATTTCTTCCAAGAAGCTTTCCCAAATCCCCTCAGTCTGATTCAATTTCTCAATCTATTAGAATCATTAACCCTGTCCACTGTTATAGAACAGGTTGATTAAGATTAGAGCCATATTAAATTAAATAACAGAAGCGCATAAAACAAACAATATAAACTTTTGTTACATGTAAAGTTCAGATGCAGATCTTTTGAGATTAGTGGTGTCATGACCATGGCCACCCTTTGAAGGCCCTTTCCTTTTTCTCTTGGTGGCCACTGAGGGGGACTTTACCTATTATTTAGGCCTACCATGGGTGCCTCATTGCTTCCTCATATAGCTCCATTGACTTTGATCTTTGGTTTTTAATAGGATTCTCTTTTCTCACTCACTCTTGCTTAGATTGCCAACTACCTAACACGAGCCACTTCCAGTCCTGTTTTCTCTTCAGATACCAGTGTTTGATGCACAATGTGTTTGACCTCTGATCTAGAAGGACCAGCTTGAAGGGCTGTCTATGTGGCCCCAGAAAAGATTCCTTTTATTTTTGCTTTTGATGGTGTTGAAGTGACTGACCTAAAAGGTTTGTCCATTTTGAGCTCTTTCAAGTCTATGGGTCTATCCCAGATATAGATAGATAATAGATAAATGATAGATCAATAGATAGGTAGATGGGTGAACTCAGTTGGACAGAACCAAAGGCTATGTACATTAGTAGCTTAACATGGATGAAAAATGTTCTGAATCTCGGTTTCATAAATCTTTATGGTGGACATGGGCAATGTATCTGCTACATGGGAATGAGTAGAGAGAGGAAACGACTTTTTTGTTTCTATTCTGTTATTTCAGCAACAGCCTGTAGTCCCCAGAAAAAGCCAGTTAAGTCTTTTCTCGAAAGTAATACAACAAATACAGATTGCATTTATTCTCTGTGTTAAAATAGATTTCTGATAGTTTAGAGTTAAAATAGTTGTAAAATGGAGGGAATAAATAATTTAGTAAGATCCTTTTTAAAAAAAAATTTGAGTCAGTGTCACTCTGTCACCCAGGCTGGAGTGCAGTGGCATGCTCATGGTCACTGCAGCCTTGACCTACTGGGCTCAGGTGATTCCGCCTCAGCCTTCCAAGTAGCTGGAACTACAGGCACATGCCACCACGCCTGGCTAATTTTTGGATTTATTGTAGAGATGAGGTCTCGCCAAGTTGCCCAGGCTGGTCTCCCAAAGTGCTGGGATTATAGGTGTGAGCCACCACGCCCAGTCAGTATTTGTTTGTTAAAATAATATAGTATTTGCTTCAAGCCTTGACACATTTTAAAAATTGCAGTGGGTCTTGGCTGAGTCAGGCAGATTTTTAGCTTTTTTTAAAAAAAATATTAGTGGCTCAGCCTGTAATCCCAGCACTTTGGGAGACCAAGGTGAGTGGATTGCCTGAGTCCACGAGTTTGAGACCAACCCAGGCAACTTGCAAAACCTTGTCTCTGTAATAAATCAAAAATTAGCCAGGCATGATAGCATGTGCCTGTACTTCTGGCTACTTGGAAGGATTGCTGGAGCCCAGTAGGTTGACACTGGGTGGCTGTGAGTGTGCCACTGCATTCCAGCCTGGGCGACAAAGTGAGACTCTAACTCAAACAAAAAACAAACAAAAAACAACCAAGATGAATTCAATGGAAAGAAATACTATAAGCCATACAAAATTCATTCTGATAGCTATATTTCTATTAAAAGAATTCAGTAAACTATGATGAAAATAATGCTGGAGACCAGGATGTATATTAGTTCTACTACTTACTTGCTGCATCACCTTGAGCAAATTATTTAATCTCCCTGAGTCTCAGTTTCTTCACCAGCAAAATAGTGATAATCCTGTTACCTCAAAGGGTTCTTGTGGGACTCCAGTGAGAAACAAATATATGAAACACAGAGTGCCAAATCAGATGTACTTATTTTCAAATTTATAAATCATCCTTCAAATTTTCAAAAAAAAAATTTGAGATATCGGCTGGGCTCGGTGGCTCAGCCTGTAATCCCAGCACTTTGGGAGGCCAAGGTGAGTGAATTGCCTGACCCTGCAGTTTTGAGACCTGCCAGGGCAACTTGGTGAGACCTCATCTCTACAATCAAAAATTAGCTGGGTGTGGTAGCACATGCCTGTAGTTCCGGCTACTTGGAAGGCTGAGGCGGAAGGATCGCCGGAGCCCAGCAGGTCAAGGCTGCGGTGGCCGGTAGCTTGCCACTGCACTCCAGCCTGGGCAACGGAATGAGACTCCAACTCAAAAAAAAAAAAAAGACTTGAGATATCATACAATATGTGCTCTTTCTTAAAAAAAAAAAGCTAGAAATAAACTTGAAAAACTATGGATAGAGGCCAGGTGTGCTCATGCCTGTAATCCCACTACTTTGGGAGGCTGAGGTGGGAGGATTGCTTGAGCCCAGGAGTTTGAGACCAGCCTGGGCACCATAGCGAGACCTTGTCTCTATAAAAATGAAAAAAAAAAGTGAACCAGGCATAGTAGTGTGTGCCTGTAGTCCCAGCTACTTGGGAGCCTGAGGTGGAAGATCACCTGAGCCCAGGAGGTTAAGGCTGCAGTGAGCTGTGATCATGCCACGGCACTTCAGCCTGGGTTACAGAGTGAGACCCTGACTCAAAAAATAAAACAAAAACAAAAAACTATGGATTGAAAACAAAGATCATTCTCTCAGGAACTGGCTACAACTGTACTTGGACAATGATTTAGCTCAGAGCTCTGGAAAACTAGGAGATTCTCCTTTTGAAGTGGAGAGAGTCTCAAACATGAATTGCAATCCTACATATATTTAAAATTATTTGGTGTTTACATTTTTACCTTGAAAATTTTTTTTTAAAAAGCAACCCCGCCCCACCCAAACTGCCATTGCCTCTGCCTGTGGTCTATCAACTGGAAGCATAAGAACTGAAATCTTATACCTCTGTGGCCTCTTAAAGTTCTCTTTGGATATGTTTCAATGCCTGAATTCAAAAAGATCTATTAAAGTATCTTGGCTGGGTGTGCATATCACTTCTGTCATTTTAAATGAAAATCAGATTTATTTGCTGAAGAATAAATAACTTTGCATGTTAATGCTGAAAATTGATACACGATATTGTATCCATATAATCACTGTGTAGTTTTTGATCTTTCTAACTGATTAGGTATTCACAACATGTCATGTTTAAAGGAAATATATTGAACCCTTGAACTTACCATATGCAATCTCTGGTTTACATGCTGTTTGTTTTCTGGTATCTGCAGAGATTGTCAGATCCAATTCCTCCTGCATTTGCCCACAGTCAGCTGGATTTTTTGAAAAATGGTCAAATCAGGTGAATGTAAAAAAAGTAGACCTCTCTCTGGGAGTCAACATGGTTTCTCATGACCCAGAGATAACCCAATACAATTGTACAAATGTCAGATTCCTAAGATCTGCCCATTTTCTCCTTTTCCATAAGTTGAAACATATAAAGCAAAACCAAAACCAAACAAAATCTTGAGCATAAGACAATTTTAGAATGGGTGGTACTCAACATTCAGGTCTTTAGAAATGTATTTTCTTCCCTTGAAGAAAGGAGGGAATTTTTCCAAATAGAGTATAATCAGAAGTCCCTTGAAGGACCCAAATTGATAATTTGATAATTATAATTTTAATCATAAAATTATAGCTTTATAACTATAAAATGGCATAGTAAATGTGTAGAAAATGTGTAGATATTAAGAATTTTGAAAAGAACAAAACCAAAACCAACCCAGAACCTCATTAAACCAGCAGTAGATTATTAGAGTTCTCAATCTTTTCCTTGACCAAAAAGGTTGTCTTTGATTTATAAAAAGACTAACTAGAACTGGACAATAAATGGAGAATTACATTAACTGGGAAGTATAAGGGGAAGTAAAGAGATGCTAATAGTTTAGTCTTGAGCCTCTGTTCTCCTGGGTCGTGGTCCTATTATGCTAAAAAGACAAGTTGAAAGTAAAGTTTCCCATCATGTCACCCTTATGCTATCCAACAACCATCTGGATGGGGTTTCTCTGCCCCTGCACAGTATGTAAACCATCAGATTGCTCATGAGTTGTGGAGAAATAGCTTTATAATGCTCAAGGAACCATAAGATTTCAATCAGCTGAGATTACATTTCTACTGCTGAGAAATGACAGTTTGTAAAACAGTTTCCCCCAGATTAACCTCAGATTATCAGCGACTGCTTTAAACAAGCAGGCAGCCTAAACATATTCGATGAAGTTTACCTTCTACACACTTGCATGTGGCTCCTTCACAGACTTTCTGAAGCTTGTTATAGGAAGTACTATAAAACATGGTGCACTGTTTATCTGTAGCAATGAAAGTGTGGTTAAGAGAAGTGGCTTGATTGATGGACAACACATTTATTAATGAGCAAGTCTCTTCCACGTGACCTCAGCACTCACCTATTCCAAACCCTTCTTTTTATAGCTAAGGCCCAGGGAAGGTAAAATCATGAATTGGCTGTCTTGGGAAGGGCCTCTGCCTTCAGAAAGATCTCCCCTTGTCAGCTTAGTTCTGTGCGTGAAATTTTCCTGTTCAGTATTCATTTCTCAGCATGAAAATACATGATGTTTCCATAAGGAAAATAAATTATGTTATATGAGGATCTATTGAAAGAATTGTAATTGTTCAGGCTGGACAATAGAATAAAAGCACATATATGCTCAAGGGAAAGAGTGACTAGGTATCTTCTATGTGATTTTGGAGTATAAAACTAGAATGAATGAATGTATGCCAGAGTTTGGTTTTTCTAACAGGTAGAACTGCCCAAGGTGAAGTCATCTGTCTTGTGAACAAATAAGATCTCTCTGATCATTTAATATTCTCAGAAGTGGCTGAGTAGTCAAATATAGGACCACTCATTCAACAAATACTTATTGGGGCCGGGTGCAGTGGTTCATGCCTGTAATTACAGGACATTGGGAGGCCATGGCAGGCGGACTGCTTGAGCCCAGGAGTTCGAGACTAGCCTGGGTTACCTAGTAAAACCTCATCTCTACAAAAAAATTTTAAAAATTAGCTGGTCATGGTGGCATAGCCTGTATTCCAACTACTCAGGATGCTGGGGTAGGAGGATCTCCTGAGCCTGGGAGTTTGGGGCTGCCATGAGCTGTGATCATCATGATCATGCCACTACACTCCAGCCTGGCTGACAGAGTGAGACCCTGTCTCAAACAGCAACAAACAACAACAACATCAAAAACCTAGAATAAAATACTTACTGAGTTCACATTATATACCTAACACTGTGTTAGATTCTAGGGACACAAGAATGAAAGCATTCTGGGACTGGTGAGAAAGACATACAGACAATTACAATGCAATGTGACAGCTGCTAGGATAGAACTATCTATAAGATGTAATGCAAATATAGATGGGGTGGAAGTTTTTCTTGGAGGATTATAAAAATAAAGTGGCCTTTCCTAAAAAGGAGAGATGGAATGAATACAAAAAGTGAACAACACAGATAAACACAAGGCAAAGAATTTTAAAGTTGGTGGCAATATAATCCAGGTAACTTAAAAATGAAGAAACTGAGAACTGAGAGGTGAAGTGATTTGCTCAGTGTCAAGAAGTAGCTTGGGTATAGCAGTTTGGATGCAGTAGTTTGGATGTTCAAGTTGGGAATTTTATGAAGAGTGGTCTCTAAGAGAGGCAATATATAAAATTTACAAGACTCTAATGGATTTCTAAATGCTCTGTAAAGAACACAAAGCAGTCTTCTGAAGACATTTTAGAGCAGAGTTGATTACCTGGTCTGTGGTATTCATACACTGAGAAAGTAGCAGGACTAAGAAACCCAACTTCAAAAAGTTCAAATATCCGGAATCGAACACATAGGAAATCATTGGAGGGAATCTGTTGGACAAATTCAAGGGTTTAAGAAAGTGATGGGAGAGAAGATATGCATGATATGCTAGCCTGTAAATTTTGAATGGTAATAGTAAAGGAAGAATGGTAGGAGTTGGGGCTTACCGAATTCAACTGTAGAATAACATGTCCATCTTTGATCTGGTAATCAGTTAATAGTTGATCCACCCCTTCCACAAGCTGTGGGAGGAAAGAAAAAGGTCTGAATTTAATTTCATTATTTTGTTCAGAGGTGTTCAGCTGTTGCTGAGATGTAAAGTCATAGGGATGTGACCCACTATTCAAAAAAGATGAAGAGCAATTTGGCTATCACATAATTCAGAAAAGAAAATAAAGCATGTACAATACTATTTAAAAGAAAACACTTACAGCTTTTAAGTCATCTTCATTTGCACCGATTCCAGTAGGCAAAGAGATATCCATCACTGCATGGGAGGATCCAGACGATGATTCTCTACTGCTGGGCTTGTAACTAAAATAAGTAGGAGATTAGGAAATGTAATAAATAAATGAATAAGATTCTTTAAGAAAGAACCCTATTTCTTAGTAGACCTTAATTTTTAAATTTGTCTCCATTTATTTGCTTCTGTATGTTACATGGGTTATAACCTCTGAATTTTAAAGTTGCAAGAGATCTTTGGGTCATTTATTCTTTTTCTTCACTTGACCAATAGTCTCAATGGACCACTATTCTGGGGAAACCAAGGATGAGAGTAAGGCACTCGTTCAAGGTCATATGGCTAGTTCATGCAGCACTGCATATGAATCTAGTTCTTCTGATTCTTGCTTTAGTCCTTTTTCTAATGAAGCATATCCAAAGCAGAAAATTAGCTGTATATTGAAAAGAGACTTAATAAACATGTCAAGAAAAAGCTGGAAGAAAATATATGAAAATATTAGTAGCTACTTTCCCTGAATAGTGTGATTATCCTTTTTCTTTTTCATGCTTTTTTGTATTTTCTAAATTTTTCACAACAGATGCTTTATTTAAAGAATAGTGTTTTAAGGACTATCTGTTGTCTAGGAATTGTGCTAGTAGGAAGTTAAGGAGAAATGCAAAGGGAGTAAAATTGAAGTTTTTGTTGTTGTTGTTGCTGTTTTTTTATAAGAGAGAAAAGAACACAGAAATGGGGAATCAGGAAACTTGGGTTTTATCCCAGTTCTGCTGAGAGATTTCCATAAATCATTTCTCCTTTCTAAGTTCATTTTCTTATTTGTAAAGTTATGTGTGAAGAAGTATAAATTTGTGTTTTAAATTTATCTTTTTAATTCCAAGACTTTGTTTTTGGGGGTAGAGGCTTGGAGCTACCATTCAAGTTGGAGAACTTTAAAGAGAGACCATGTGGTGGGGCCGAGACAGGGGCTCGGCAGGGGGAGTGTGGCTCTACAAAAGTTGATTTCAGTTTCCAGCCTCACCTCAAGGTGCTTGACAGGCAGCTGGGTATTTGTGAGTGGAGCTTGGAAGAACAGTCAAGATTAAAGGAAGAAACTGGAAGATAGCTTCATAAGGGGGAAAATGAATTGATCTCACCTACATGGATGAGTATTAGTGAAACAGGAGATATTTTGCAAGCTATTTTCCTCAATCACACCTCATAGAGCATACATAAAACAGTCCTTATTAGAACTTTTAGATGTCATGTTTACCACAATAATTAAAACTATTGTAATATCTCTGACTCATAACAATTTGACCCCATCCTTCACCAAGTTCACAATTTAAAACAGAATATAAGTCATCTTGGAACTGTAATGTGACATCTGAACATCTCCCTAATCAGAGGGTAGCTGCAGAGAACTCTTGCTCACAGATGCAAATACTTTGTCAACAGGATGGAGAAGGGCCTCCTGAGTGGAGAGTGTCTATGAAAAGGTTGCTGGAGACTTGATGACTGGTTGCCATGGAGACTGTTTCAATGGTGGAACAGAAATTCTCCTTTCAAGAAGTCTTTTGCCTGCTGCCAAAACCAGCAACCTTCCCCAAAGGCATTTTGTTGCGAGAGAAATGAAATCCTTTTTTCCTTTCTTATGAATACAACAGAGAGGTTGTAAAAAGCTAAATACACGAAAGAGACCTTCTGAACACAGCAACTGCGTGCTGGCATTTCTTAATCAGGAGAGAGAGTATTTAAAGGCAAATAATTTCTTACATGAATAAGAACTACACAGTTACTTTGGAATTTACCCAACCCAGCTTCAGTGTCACAGGGCCAAAAGCATGTTCCACCCGCCTTTTTGGAACATTCTGTCCCCAATTTGTAAAAACCAAAGGATAGAACATTCAATATTGCGTTTCTACTTGCTTTCTTTTGTATATTGACAATCTGGAATTAAGTCTTCTGTCAAGAAAGTCAAATGAATGAGTTTTTTATAAGAGCTTTTTCATAAGAGTCTTTTTATATATAAGCAGAGTTGTGGACAATTAGAACTGGCAGAAACTTCAAGATAAGCTAATGCAATATCTTTGCTTTACAGATGAGGCCCAGAGAAGTAAGCTGATTTGCTAAGGCCACTTGAGTACTTACTGGCAGGGTCTATCCCACAGGCGTCCTACCCTCCTATCAGAGAGCCAGCCCTTCTGGATGACCCCAGATACCTCCCATTCACTGAGTCTAGCTCCGCTCACATTTCTGTGTGACAGCTGTTATGGATTTAAACATAACTGTGATCATGCCCCTCCCCAGCCGATAGGTACCCAAGAGCAGAAATGGCAGTTAGGAGGAGGAAGTTGGGTGGAGAAAGGAAAAGGCCTTAACGGAAAGACATCAGGGAATGAGGAAAGATGTTTGAGCAGGACAGAGAGCATGGGTTGGCCAAGGAAGGAAACAGGATAATGCTTGAAGGAAGGAATGCTAATGAGGAAGCTAGTAGGTCTTAACAGTGAAGAAATCCCAAGAAGAGAATGATTGGGCTTGAGACCACCAACAAGGTTGGGGCACAACTGGTTGAGGAGAAGGCAGAGAAGCATCTGTTCCTTGGGATCAGGGTCTCAGATTATACCGATTGAAAGACGTGTTTAGATATTGGATTGAGCATCAGGGTTTGGGGATTTGAGCCCCTGGCTCTGCCTCTGCAAGAACTTGACAGGTGACTTTACCTCTTTGGGTCTCAATTTGTTTATTTATAAAATAGGGGAATAACTCTGCATTCCTAAAGTCTCTTTCAGCTCTAATCTTTTACATAACCCTATTGAATTTCCAAGTTATCTATACTGAGTACTTTGATTCACATGAGATTATGAGTGAAAATAGCAAAATGCCATCCTTAGATATCAATGCTATTGGCAACACAAAAGGTTAAGAAGACAGAACACAACAGGAGGGATTGAAGGGTAATGGAAAGAATAGGAAAGAAGTCTGTGAACTGTTTCACTCTGTGTAATCACCAAAGCCAAAAATGTCTGCGCATTTAAAAAAACCCTACACTCCCACAAACATTTTAGGATGGTGGCCTGTGGTAAGCAGAATCATGACCCCCAAGGATATCCACATTCTAATTCCCTGAATCTGTGAATGTGTTACCTCATGTGGCAAAAGGAACTTTTCAGCTTAAAAGTCTGAGATAGAGAGATTATTTTGTATTATCTGGGTAGGCCCAGTATAATCACAAGGGTCTTCCTGTAGGAGAAAAACAGTAGAACCCAAGAAGGAGATGATGGAAGAGCAAGGAGTCACAGTCAGAGAGGGAGAGGGGGAGAGAGAGAGAGAGAGAGAGAGAGAGAGAGAGAGAGAGAGAGAGAGAAAGAGAGAGAGACTGGAAGATGCCGTAATGCTGGCATGGAAGACAGAGGAAGGAGCTGTAAGCAAAGGAAAACAGGCAGCCTTTAGAATATGGAAAAGGCAAGGAAATTGATTCTCCTCTAGAGCTTCCAGGGGAAGCCCTGCCAACCGCTTAATTTTATGACTTCTGACCTTCAGAATTATAAGATAATATATCTGCGTTGTTTTAGGTCATTAAGTTTACAAAACATTGTTACCTAGCAACAATAGGAAACTAACACAATGGCCAAGTTAGGCCTCTGTATTTAGTCAGCAGGAGGTTAAACATCAATGGTTCTCAGCCCTGGCTACCATTAGCATGGCTTCTGGGGGTGAAGTCTGAGCTTTGGACAGTTCCAAAAGCTCTCCAGCTGTCTTCAGTGTGTCACCTGAGTTGAGAACCACTGTCTGATAATGACCAGGGATTTTGTTGGGTACATGTGATTTTTTTAAAAGTAAGAGACTAGGAGCTTCTTATGAGAGAATCCTTTGTATTTTCTTTTCCTAATACTTATATCACATCTCTACCCTTTTGAATGACAGAAAGATTAATATTATACTGTTTGCAAAAGCAAAACTGTTCTTTATTTAAGTATCTATTTAAGAATACTGTTATGTTCTCCATTAAAAAACTCAACAATTTTGTATCTTCTGGGTATGTTACAAATCAAAAATATGCAAAAAAAAAAAAATAGTGCTATAACAAAAGTGAGACCTTGAAATATGTACCCCCTTTGTGGAAACGGGCTCACCTGGCACATGCTACTATGCGTTTGTAATCCGAGCCACCATAGCCTCTGTAGCTGGATGCTGGTCCACACAACAAACAAACAAAGAAATATGAGAGTTAACTGTTCGCAGTTGTTTTGGAACTTGTCAGAACAGAATCATTAAGGAGCAAGTCTCTGAACATACTTAAAAATGACTTGTGATTTGGAAGTTGGCATTTTTGTTGACTTGGAAATTCATGGCTACTGATAACACCAACAAAGAACTTATAATTTAAGGTAGAAGTCATTTAAGATAAATATGTAAGGGTAATATGTTTGGGAGATGTTGGAGGGAGACAGAGCAGATGTCTGGATTTCTTGATAGTTGGGAAGTTTCATTTAAGAACAGGCTTCAGCACCACAGAGGGAAGATATTAGGGCAGAGGCAGCAGCATTCGTGCTGAGCCTGGGGACAATGGTGACAGGAGGATGACTGGAGTGGACAAGTGGATTTGCTTTTGGATTGGGAAAGCAGAGCCAATCAGCAGAGGGATGTGAACATTACAGGTTTAAAAAAAAGGGGGGTGGGTGCTGGGCTCAGTAGCTCAGTCTGTAATCCCAGCACTTTGGGAGGGCAAGGTGAGTGGATTGCCTGAGCCCGTGGGTTCAAGACCAGCCCGGGCAACTTGGCAAGACCTCATCTCTACAATAATCAAAAATAAGCCGGATGTGGTAGCACGCTCCTGTAGTTCTGGCTACTTGGAAGGTTGAGGCAGAAGGATCACCAGAGCCCAGCAGGTCGACGCTGGGGTGGCCGTGAGTGTGCCTCTGCACTCCAGCCTGGGTGACGGAGTGAGACTCCAACTCAAAAAAAAAAAAAAAAAAGAGGGTTAGGGACACATTTAAAGGAAAGATTGTAAGTACTGGAGAGACCAAGTTAATGAAGCTGGCAAAATGTGCTTTGCTGGACCCCTCAGAATACAGAAAGGCTAAGGGATGGAAAACCAACATGGTTGTAAGAGAATTCAGCGTCCTGAACTAGAACATAACACAAAAGTAATATAAATCCAAGGTTCTGGAATTAGACCTCTCTGTCTTTACAACTAGTTACACTCTTTAAAAGTAACATAGTTAGTCAAAACACCCTCTTGATCAATAGCAAATACATTTAGCTTACTTATTGCTATTTAATATTAGTTTCCAACTATTTAAAAAATTTTTAAAAAATAGAAACAGAGTCATGCTATATTGTCCAGGTTGGTCTTTGAACTCCTGGCCTCAAGCGATCCTCCAGCCTCGGCTCCCAAAGTGCTGGGATTACAGGCATGAGCCACTGTGTGTGACCAGTTTTCAAGTCTTATTAAAGAGTTACATCTATTATAATAAATGGCAGTAATGTTCACTTGGCTGTCAACCTGCTAAAGAATTTGATGAAGACATTTTGGTTTTTGAGTAGGCACATTTTCCTAATCAGGGAAGCTCTCTATTTAACATTCTTAGTTTAGCCAAAATTATAGTATAAATCATACTATTGTACCTTCAATCTCCTGGGTATCAATTTTCAAATAAAAGCTGCAAACTTCCTCAGAGGTACTGGTTTTGTGAACTACAGTTTTTACCTACATTGGAAAAAGTAAGAAAGAAGATTCTATTTAAAACGGGAAAGTGAAAAAGGTGTTATGGCAGCACTGCCACTGCAAATGGAATGCTTAAAGTATCATTTTCATATTCCTACAAATGGTGTACATAAATGACTCATTTTTCCAGCAGCTGGACTTTCAGCAAACTCCACAGTCTGAAACAAAGCTGAGCATCCCAAAGTAAGCAAAAAAAGAAGAAGAAGAAGAAAAAAAAGACTTCTGATCAGTCAGAATTTTGTTCCAAATCCCATGTGGTCAAATCTGAGCACTTTATGCTGTGGGAGAGTTCCCAAGGCTCTCGTCCTTGAGCCTGTACACTTTAATTTACATATAACCTTACAAGTTACTCTCAGTTCACAAACCATCATAGAAAACAACACATTATAGGTGTGTGTAGATGGGCAGGGATGCTGCCAGAAGTAGGTATGTCATTATTTATTTATTTACTTGAGTTGGAGTCTCACTCTGTCACCCAGGCTGGTGGCAGTGGCACGATCATGGCTCACAGCAGCCTCAACTTTCTAAGCTCAGGCGATCCTCCTGCTTCAACCTTGAATAACTGGGTTTACAGGCACATGCCACCACATCTGACTGGTTTTTGATTTTTTGTAGAGATAAGATCTCGCCATGTTGCCCAGGCTGGCCTTGAACTCCTGGGCTCAGGCACTCCTTTCATCTTGGCCTCCCAAAGTGGTGGGATTACAGGCATGAGCCACCACACCCGGCAGAAGTAGGCATATTGAAAGCAACCAGAAGTGACAGAAAAATAGACAATCCACTCTCCCCATGCAATCTTATATATGGTCCTTGAAGGAATACATGTACTAAAGAAAAAAGCATGACTAAGCCGGGCTCAGTGGCTCAGCCTGTAATCCCGCAGCCCTGGGAGGCTGAGGTGAGTGGATTGCCTGAGCCCGCGGGGTCAAGACTCGCCTGGGCAACTTGGTGAGACCTCATCTCTGCAATAAATCAAAAAATTAGCCGGGTGTGGTAGCACGTGCCTGTAGTTCCAGCTACTTGGAAGGCTGAGGCGGAAGGATCGCCGGAGCCCAGCAGGTCGAGGCTGCGGTCGCCGGGAGCAGCCACTGCACTCCAGTCTGGGCAACAGAATGAGACTCCAACTCAAAAAAAAAAAAAAAAAAAAAAACATGATTGAAATCATCAATAGAATGTTAATTTATGCTCAGAACATGCAGTTTAAAAGTGCATGGATATACATATACAGCTTAGAAAAATTTGCAGCTGCCAAGTGGTTAAAATAGAGAAACTTAAGTCTTTACATCTTTGCATATAATGCATCAATCCCCAAAGATGCTAGATAAATGAGATATGACTATTGCTAATGAAAGAAGACATACATACACATTTGCATATACATATATACACACATTTATGTGTATATACATATATGATCATTCAAGTTATATACCTATATAAAATTATATATATAATTTCTGCGAATAAACAGAATGTATAATACAAGGACTAACATAGTTATTTTAAAAAATAAATTGTGAGGACAGTTACAAAGATTGCCAGAAATTTTTGCCTTAGTCATGATTACTAAGTCCAGATTTCTGTGACTTTGTGGCAAAGTCCCTGGTTTTTATGTTACCTAGTACAAAATAGACACATGACTCCCTGCTGGCCTCAATTAAATACTCACATGTACCATAGCCAAGCCACTGCTGTATCCTGTGCTGACGACAAGGTCATCATTGAGAGGTACCTGGAAAGGTGGATAGAGAAACCGTACTCTCTTTTGTTATTTGATAGGGAAGATAGAGCAATAAAAAGAGTGGGCTGATCCCTACCAGCCTCCTCTCTCAGAAGGCTCAGGAGAGCAAATGGGTAAGACATTGATGATTCTATGCCCACAGAAGGCACTAAAAAATGTGGCCGCTTTCCCCTTCCCTTCTACATGGAAATGAGAAATCTGAGATCTGTGGGAGCCAACATGTCAGAGGTGACTTTTGGTTACATTTTCATTTAGACATAGCTATGACAAAACTGGATCTTCATCTCCCTTGCCAACCGAATAAATTCCTTTTGGTGACTGGCTCTTGTGTCTCAGTGGAGATTGTCCTCATTAGCACTGAGAGGGGGAACCTCCACATAACTGTAACTCCAGAGTGGGTGTAGTCTATCTTTGGCTCTCTCTGACTTCTCCCTTTACATCCCTCTTCCACCTCTTGATGGCTCATCTCTTCCACAGGTCACTGGCCTTTGTTTGTGGAAACCCCGCACCCAAAACCACTAGCACCTCACCCAGACCCTTAGTTGCTGCTGCTCTTTTCCCCCCACTCGGCTAGGAGGAAAGTGAAGATGAACTGAGTTATGAAATTCTCTTTTCTAGAGAAACTCTACCATCCAAATGCTCCCTGATTTTGGAAAGTATGGGAGAGAGGATTTCGAGCAAGGGACCTGAGAATACTCCACGTCTGCAGCCTCCCATTCATTCTTTTGGCCTAGCACACTCATGCCAAAGGGGATTCGGCGTGCATTAAAGTGTGTCACTTCTTCTTTCAAATGCTAGTAGACATAGGAGAACCAATCGACTTTCTTGTTCTCTCTGATGGAATATAGCAGCATTTGCCAGAAAATGAGTGCCTTGAGATGATGCTGCATGAGAAAAGGCATCTATGGAAAATAAGTTTGGGAAATGGTATGCACTGTGCCCTGCCTCTGCCCCTTTGTTTCCCCTCAGAGTCACCACACTTAGTCACATGCATATTAAAGGACAGGGGGATCCTGAATTAAAGAACTTGTTAACTTCATTAAACTAGGTGCTTATTCACCCACTTACTATTCTTTTATGTGACACATTTCGGAAAACGTTGGAGTAGAAAATTCCATACTAGATAATAACAGTCCAGGTTTCACATGGAGCCAGCAATCTGGGATGAGGTTCAGATTATTTTAAGATGTCAAGAGGCCCCTTATAGCATTACCACTCTAGAGAAAAAGAATTTCAACCACCTCATAAGGCCTACCATGCCCTCAGGCCAAGAGCTTAGAATGTGAATCTGGTGAATTCTAAATGCTCCCAGGGAAAGGAGACACATTTCCAAAGCACAAATGCCTGCAGAGGCCCAGGCACAGAGCAAGTATGGATTTAAATGCATATGCACACACTACGTGACTGGTGGGGATTGCAGCAAAGGAATCCCGAGGCCGATTCCCAGGAAGGCATGCCGATGCTCAGAGTCCTGTTGTCAGATCTTATGTTTTTTCAAGGTAAGTTGGGAATCAGATTTTTCTTTCAAACCTCTGGATCTTTAAATGTTGGCATATATCTATGTCTATGTCTATATTCATATCCATGTCTTTTAAAAATTTTTTACTATGGGCCACCAGTTTGCACTTTTAAATTTTATTTCTCATGCCTATTTACAAATACTGATTTGTGGAGTATGTAGACAATCAAGATTATTTCCAGTTATTTGTGTATTTAAATATTCTTAAAAATAATATAAACATTCTAATTAAAAATATCTATTAGCAGCTGCGTACAGGCAGCTAATATTAATGTAGGACCTAGTTTTTCTAATGTGTCTTTTTCTTTGGGAAATTCTCATAAGTCATCAAAGTTTTCACTTTTAAAAAACCAGCAGTAGCAAAGGACATGGGGCAAGGAGTTGGGAAACCTAAAAGCCATTTCCAACCTGGTTACAGTCGGCAGACACCCAAACATGTCTCCTGTCTCTCTATACCGCTGTGTGTGCTGTTATCTATGTCTAAAATATTCTTCACTTTTCTTCACCTGGCTAACTTATTCTGATTTTTCCAATTTAACCCACACATCTGGACACATTTAACTCCCACCTTTCAGCCTTGATCTGGAGGGAGGTCCCCCATGTACTTCTATGTACCCCTCAAGACTCTTATTTTTTGCTCTTTGTTTAAATGACAATCTTTCTCCAGCACACAGGCTCTTGGTGTTCTGCTTTGAATCCCAAGTGTCCACGATATAGCAGGAACCCCTGCTTAGGACATAGCAGGCACTCAACATATGTTCAAGTAATGAATAAATACATTTGTAAAATAAGGGTAGAACAGATTATTTCTTTTCTTTTCTTTTCTCTTTTTTTTGAGTCTGAGTCTCACTCTGTCACCCAGGCTGAGGTGCAGTGGCACGTTGTTCCCAGCCACCGCAGCTCGACTTGCTGGGCTCAGGCTGTCCTTCTGTCTCAGCTTTCCAGGTAGCTGGAACCACAGGCATGCGCCACCACGCCCGGATAACTTTTTGATTTATTGTAGAGACAAGGTCTCGCCATGTTGCTCAGGCTGGTTTTGAATCCATGAGCTCATACAATCCTCTCACCTCCACCTCCCAAAGTCCTGGGATTACAGGTTTGAGCCACCGTGCCCAGCCAGAACAGATTATTTCAATGATCCCATCTAATTGAAAAATGCTACCAAAAAATTATTCATTTACCTCTATTGGCCGCCCAAGGAAATTCGTCTCTGTCACCTTATAATGATGGAAGTCACCTTTGTGTTTGTAAGAGACATTGATATCCATATTCAAGTGGAGTTGCTTTATTGCGAGTGAATATTCTGTCAGGCCCTCGATGGCATTAATTGTGTCCTATCAACAATCAGCAAGACACAAAAATATATTTAGTAGGGCAGCATTATCTGGAGATGAAACTCCAGCTGACTGAGAGAAACTGATTCTGGCCCCCAGTATGGAAATGGAAGGAAGGCCTCTCCCTCCTCAATAAGGAATTTGCTGTTAGTAGGGATAGGAAGGAAGTGTGGCCTCAGATCTGGGTCCTCTACATATTCTGCACGTGTACCTCAGGCAAGTCACTCTTTGCCTAATGCCTTCGACTTTTTGCATGATGATCTCTTTCTTATTCTTTAGTCTCAGTTTAAGTATCTCCATAGTGAGGCCATAAAATCCCCTTTCCTATTATTCTCTGTTTTGATGTTCTGCTTCTGCCCTTTATAGCATTCATCTCAGTTTGTAATACTTTTACTTATAGTTTATTGTTGGCATCCCCACCTCCGTGATATAAGATTCATGAGGCAAGTAGATACTATATAATTCTTGGTGCCTACTATGGTGTGAATGTGTCCCCCAAAGTTCATGGGCTGGAAACTTGTTCCCCAATGTGGCAATGTTGGGAGGTAGAGCCCAATGGGAAGTGTTTGGGTCATAGGGACAACCTTCATGAATGAATTAATGTTGTTATTGCTGGAGTGGGTTTGTTATCAAGGGATGAGTTTGCACAACCCCTATTTGCCTTCTCTTTGCCCTTCCACCATGGAATGATGCAGCAAAAATGGCTTCACCAGATGATGGCCCCTCAACCTTGGACTTTCTGTCCTCCAGAACAATGACATAATAAATGTCTGTTCATTATAAACAATTTGATCCGTGGTATTCTATTATAGCAACATACAATGGACTAAGACAATACCCTTTGCATTTAGTAGGTACATAAGTATTTGTTGAAGGAATGAAATGAACTGTGTCTTTCTGGACCACATCTTCCTCATCTACAAAATCAGGAAATGTGACTAGATCATGGCCACTCTCTCTGCCTATGTCGAGGGCAGCCAATGCTAATCAATAGGGTATTCTTTTCTGTTGAGCCTACAATTGTACCCAAGATGAAACTCATTAGATGATCACTAAATTAATAGTGAAGGACTACTCTACCTCTAAATTTTAAATATATAGATATACACACTCTGTTATTAAACATCCAGGTAATAGAGGCAATGTTAACATTTGAGCTAAACTGAATATATAATATGAACTGGATTATACCACTACATAACAATTAGTTATAACATAAAATATATGTATTCAAATGAGTTTACATTGATAGATTAACATAGAATGATCAGTATATTTTTCACTTTTTATTTATTTTTTGGGGGAAGGGAGTATCAGTACCTTTGTCTACATGGCAACGACTATTATATAGGATGTGACATAATTGCTGATAACCTTACTAGATTTTCTTTTTTTTTTTCTTTGAAATATGTGGGGTACAATTCAGGGTTAGGTATACAAATGTTCATTGTGCACGTACCCTTGTTAGATTTTCATGATGATAAAGTATCATAAAGGAAATACTGAACTAGAGTCAGGAGACTTGAGTTCTGATTTTGCCTCTGCCACTAGCTCCCTGAATGAACCTCCTGGGCTCATTTCCTCCTCTGTATAATAAGGGTATCAATGCAGAAAACTTCTAGGGGGTCCTTCAGTTCTAGACATTTATTCATATCTGTGCCATGTTCACTTGGTGGACAGAAGCACGGAGGCCAGAGCGAGTGTGGAATGTGTGGTATGGGAGAAAATAAAAATGTCTACAGGATGAAACACGACAGAAAGATGTTACCTGGGTTGAATAAAAGCCACCTCCATGCCTCTGTTCTTCGGATAGCCACTTGATGATTGGTTTAACATAATTCATATCTTTCAAGTTCAGACTGGCAAGTAAAGCATAGGCAGTAGCCTCCACCATATGTGCCGTGCCAGTGTTAGGCACAGCGCTATCTTTTTGTAGAATATCATCTTTCCAAAAACGATAAATGGGTGGGTTACCTAAACATCCACAAATTACCTGAATTAGTATAATTGAAAACGTGAATTGACATAGCAATTCTAGTGGGTATTTTACGGTTTTCCAGTTTCTAGAAGCTGCTTACTTTTTGTTGCTGTTGTTAGAAGAACTTCCTGAAGACAACCAATACAAAGATCACCTAATACAGTGCTACTTGTCTTCACAGGTTAAGCATCCCTGGCCCAATAATTCCAAAACTTGAAATGCCTCAAATCTTAAAGTTTTTCAGAGCGGACATGGTGTCACAAGTGGAAAATTCCACCCCGACCTCATGTGATGGTTTGCAGTAAAAATGTAACCAAAACTTTGTTTCATGCACAAAATTATTAAAAATACTGTATAGGTCGGGCTCGGTGGCTCAGCCTGTAATCCCGTGCCTTGGGAGGCTGAGGTGAGTGGATTGCCTGAGCCCGCGGGTTCGAGACCCGCCCGGGTAACTTGGCGAGACCTCATCTTTACAATAAATCAAAAAATTAGCCGGGCGTGATAACGTGCGCCTGTAGTTCCAGCTACTGGAAGGCTGAGGCGGAAGGATCGCCGGAGCCCAGCAGGTCGAGGTTGCGGTGGCCGGGAGCGGCCACTGCACTCCAGTCTGGGCGACAGAAAAAAAAAAAAAAAATACTGTATAGAATTACCTTCAGCTTATGTGTACAAGGTGTATAAGAAACATGAATGAATTTCATGAATGAATTTCCTGTTTAGAATTGAGTCCCATCCCCCAAAATCTCATTATGTATGTGCAAATATTCCAAAATCCAAAAAAAATCCCAGAAATCAGAAATACTGGTTCCAAGCATTTTGGATAAGGAATACTCATCCTGTATTTTACAAGGTCCCCATGTGCAAAGGAGAGGTAGTCTAGTAGAGTGGAAAGTGCAATAAACTGGGAATTGGTAGAACCAGGTTCTAGTCTCTCTTCTGCTATTAACTGACCATGTTGACTTGGGCAAATTCCTTTAGTTCTGTGAGGTTCAGTTTCCTAATACCTACAGTGTAGACAATACTATCGTCCATGCAGTGAAACTCAAATGAGATGCTAAATGTAAAAGTTTCTGTAAACCAGAAAGTACCATGCATATACAAAGAATTATTGTTATTGTTATTGACACTTTAAAAAAATAAGTTGGAGAACTTTTCTCCCTGCTGGAAAAAACACACCCTGGAAATTATGACATCATACCCAAAGCCTTAGGTTTAGTGTTTGATGTTTCCTCCCAATTTAAAGCACTAAAGACAATTTCATACATGCAGCACTTTTCATAAATTAGGTTCTAAATTATATTTGTTATTGCTCTAGCAATTTAAACTTATTACCTTAAACCCTTTTTGGATCAATTTTTTTTTTTAAACCAGTAAAGCATATTTGGAAATCATTTTTGAAGGTTAGTCAAAATTTTGATGTTTATGTTTGCCATTCATAACTACATTATTTGCATGACCTTAAATAAAATACTTTCCCTTCCTCTCTGACACTCAGATTTTCTGTATTTAAAAGGAAGGGTTTAGTTTGGATTTTAAAAGAAACTCCCAGCTAAACATTATTTGACTTGTTAAGTTCCCTTCTAGCTCTTAAATTCTATGATTTTACAATCCATATCTCATAATACCCAAGGCATTTCTTTTGTGTTATTTTTGAAGTCTCATGTAGTGGTTTTGAGGTATATGTTAAAATTTAGTTCTTTTTAAATGATGACAGAAATCAAGTTTTATAGATCATCATAAATCTCAGGAATATTTGTAAAACTCTTAGAAAACCTCAGCCAGGAGAGGGCTCAGAAGTACCCAGTCATGCCAATGATGGCTGCTACTCTCTTGCTATTCTTTCTCTATACCTACATGAAGTAGTGTCTTTATTTTTCCACAGCAAAATGCTTTTTATAGCAAACCTGACAACATATAAGCCAGGTCATGCACTCCTGAGTTCAAAATCCCCTTCTCACTCAAAGCTGAAGTTAAAGCACTGGGGCTCCCTCTGGCCCCCACCAGCTTCATGTGAAGGAGACATAGGCACCCCTTGCTCTAGGTGGAAGCAGCCCTAAATCAGGGTATGCGGCTGGGGGACTGAAGTATGGGCTGGATTTCACCCTCAATTCACTTGCTTGCTTGGGGACTTTGTCCACTGCACAACTGTGTGCAGAAGCCCCAGAGTCCCCGTAATGATCGCTAATGTCCTTCATGAACTTCCCTTGCTCTAGCACTTTTCTTCCCTGACTTCACTTTCTAACTGCTCATCCCACTTCTCTGCAGTCACACTGGCTTCCTTGCCATTCTGGGAGCACCAGGTATGGCCATACCTCAAGACATTCGCATGTGCTGTTTCTCCACCAGGAACACCCTTCTGGGTAGCCACAGGACTTGCTTTTTCACCCCCTTTGAGGTCTCGACACAAGCACCATCTTCTCAGTGGAACTTAAGCTCAGTCACTTTGTCTAAAATTATAACCCACCACTTCACCTTATCTCCTTTCCCCTGCTTTATTTTTCTTCATGTCAGCCATCACAAACCTATTCACAAAGTTTTACTTATTTATCATGCTTGTCTCCTCTCAACGAGAATGTGAGTTTCATGAAGGCCTGGATATTTTTAGATCTGTTTTGTTTGCTACTTTAACCCCAGAGCCTGGAACACTGCCTGGTACATAGGAGGTATTCATGGGATACTCCTTTTATATTTGTTGAGTAAAGGAACGAATATTTGCTGAATGAGCGAATGAATAATAACACTTACACTGTATTACATTGTGTGTGATGATTTGTTCCTTGAGGGCAGGAACTGTGTCCTACTTGACTTTGTATGTCACCAGCTGCTTCCCAGAATTAGCAGACTCTATGAGCTTAGTAAACACTTGCTGTATACATGTATGGAAAAGTCATACCTTTAACTGAAGCTTCCCTCTTCAAGGCTGAAATAATTAAACGAAACTGTGGGTGAGTTTTATCTCCCAGGGAAAGAGCATAAGCAGCAATGGCCAGTGTAAAGGTGCTCTGGGCCGGGAGGGTATTTTCAAGAAGAAAGGTGTCAGCTTTAGTTACAGCTGTATTGATTTTCTGGAAACAAAAACAGGAGACACTTAAGCTTCTTTGTCAAGCATCAACCTATCAATGACATGAACCTCCCTCAGGTTGCACCACCCCAGGGTAGGCAAGGTGAAGGGTGGAAAGAGGATGATCTAATGGACGTGGATGGCATGCCAGCAAAGCAAGTCCCTCCAAGAGAAGGAACGGAGCATAATTTCAGAAGGGATAAAAGGGACAGAGTGGTTGTCCAAATCATGGTCAACTTTTTTGCGTCTAAATTCTCACCTCTCTTTTAGAGGTTTTGTACCTTTCGTTTCTGAGTCCAACGTCAGACCTAGCCTCCTGGAAGAGGCACCGAGTGTAGATTTAACTTTCATTATTCCCTCTCAACATAGCTAGGATAGGCTATACATTCAGATGGAATTATACTTAAAAAAAAAAACAAAAACCATAAATAGCAGACAAAGAGCTAAGTTGCCAAAGTACTTTTCTTTCTTTCTTTTTTCTTTTTTTGAGTCAAGATCTCACTTAATTGCCCAGGCTGGAGTGCAGTGGCACTGTCACGACTCACTGTAGCCTCGACCTCCTGGATCAGGTGATCCTTCTGCCTCAGCCTCCTGAGTAACTGAAACTATAGGTATGTACCACCATGCCCAACTTATTTTCTGATGTCTTTGTAGAGACAAGGACTCACTATGTTGCCCAGGCTGGTCTTGAACTCCTGGGCTCTAGTAATCCTCCTGCCTCGTCCTCCCAAAATGCCGGGATTACAGGCATAAGCCACCATGCCCAGCCCCAAAGTACTTTTTGATCCTAAGATCCTAAGAATTTCTGGAAAAATAGTCTCAATGAATAGTCCTGACATCAGCAGAATATGAAGGGGAGACCCCCGAAAACCTGGAATTATCTTTTTAGAGGGAAGACCCCTTGTAGTACAGTCTTTCCCTGCTAGGTAATTGTTCTAGGAACATATCAACATCAGTGTACCAACTAGTGTTGTTGTGAGAGGCTGTGTTCAGCTTCAGTGAATTTATTATTTTTTTTGAGATTCTTTCAACGGGTTTGCCCATTTCATGATTTATGAATGTATCTGCCGATACCATGCTGAGTGCTCAGTAGTTTTTTACCCAAAACAGCATAACCTGGTACTCTACCCTCCTTATTCATCCACTATTGCCCCAGTAACTTTTTTGTTTGTTTGTTTCCCCAGATGAAAAAGTCCCCAAAGGGAAACGTTTTGTGGATGCGAAAGAGGTGAAACAAAAAACGGCAGAAGCACTAAACAACATCAAAATTGATGAATTAAAAAACTGCTTTGAGGGGGGACACTTTATCAACAAGGGTACCTGCATAATGAACATCTGTATACCCAACCCTGAATTGTACCCCACATCTTTAAAATAAAAAAGTTAAAAGTAAAAAAAAAAAAAATGGCTTTGAGCAGTAGAAAAAGCATCTTGATAGATGGATCAAACAGAGAATATTTTGAAGGTAACTGAAGTTTAAACATGTAAGAGTAAACACACAATTTTTAAATAAATAAATTCCATTTTGGGAGGATCCCTCCGGTATATGTAGTCAAATTTAGCAGAGGTAAGAGAGGGAAGCTGAGGGCATTGGGTCATTCTCCCATCACAATCTCAGTTATTGGTTCTAGACCCGTCTCCACAACTTGGTAGCCTGTGACACTGGGCAATGAATTTCACCTTACTTACAGGCCTCAGCTTTCTCAACTGTCAACAAGTAAGTTGGATTAAATGGTCTTTGCTAACATAGTTCTGAAATCCTTTGATTCTGGAGTTAAAGTTATTTTCAAGCAATGTGAAAAGAAGGAACAGAAGCTTTTAAGTATCTTCTGATGGGTGGCCCCTCTAAATTTGGTACAGAAACAGCTGATGGGTGCCGGAGAAAGAAAACTCTTACTTACTGTCAGAAAGAAAACTCTTACTTACCGTCAGAGAGCAGATATGAAAAGCCTTTCTAATTCCAATCACACTAAAGGCTGTAAGATATAAACTCTTCTCTCGGGCTTCAGCAGGCAACGTACCCTAAAAATAAGCAGTGTTTTAAAGGAGAGCAAAAAGGTGTCTTAAGGTGAAATGACCTGTTTCTTGTCTCTTTTTGAGCCCTATCTCCCTCTCCTTCCCTTTGTGCACTGCTGTTGGACTGCTTCCTGTTTCTCAGTAAGTTCTGGGTCTTTCTCACCTTCACTTGCCTGTCTCCCTACCCTCAACCCCCTAGCCTCACTTTATACTTCTTCACCATGTTCAAATTCTCCCCTCCTTCAAGACCCTGTTAAAATGCCACCTGCTCTATGACGCACTATTTGGTCTCTGCTCTCCCAGATTTTTCTCCGTAGGGTAGTGATATTCCAGTGCAGTGCTTTAAAGGATGTCGGTGATACCTACCCACGGCTCTAGTTTTATTTCATGCCACTCATCCTCTAGCTCTCGGGTCCCAGCTCCTTGAATGAACCATCCTCTCTCTTCCAATTCAAAATGCCAGGCATAACAAGTATATGAAAAAATGCTCAACATCACTAATCGTCAGGGAAATGCAAATCAAAACCACAGTGAGCTACCACGTCACACCTGTGAGGATGACTATTATCAAAAAGATAAGAGATAAATGTTGGCAAGGACGTGGGAAAAAGGGAACCACTGTACACCATGGGCAGGGATGTAGATTAGTACAACCACTACAGAAAACATCATGGAGGGTCCTCAAAAAATTAAAAGAAGAACTAGTGTATGATCCAGCAATTCTACTTCTGGGCGTGAATCCAAAGGAAATAAAATCAGCATGTTGAAGAGATATCTGCACTCCAACACTAAATATATCAGGTAATTTACTGAATGCAGTACTGAAAGTGAAACAGAATGAATGCATGGGTACACGAAATACGGTTTCTACTAATATATATCACTTTTGTACCATTGTAAAGTTGGGGACTATCTGTATTTTATAATTCAAGCTTGTACATACATGCTAATCTAAACACACTGTCACACTTTTAAATAAATCAACTCTAATCTCTTTTATTAACAGAATACAAATAGGGTCCCATCTTTTTTTTTTTTTTTTTTTTTTTTG
>NW_007026373.1:423047-477057 GCF_000164805.1 Carlito syrichta | reverse complement strand
ACTCCCGGCCACCGCAGCCTCGACCTGCTAGGCTCCAGCGATCCTTCCGCCTCAGCCTTCCAAGTAGCCAGAATCACAGGCATGCACTACCACGCCCGGCTGATTTTTTGATTTATTGTAGAGATGAGGTCCTGCTGCCCAGGCGGGTCTCGAACCCACGGGCTCAGGCAATCCACTCACCTCGGCCTCCCAAAGGCGCGGGATTACAGGCTGAGCCACCGAGCCCGGCTAGGGTCCCATCTTTAATGATAGCACCTTGTAACCCTGACCTGTATGAAGGCTCTGAACTTCGGATATAGATTCCATATCAAGGATAAGCAGACAAATTAGTACATGTTACTCATTCTAAGATCTCTGAAATTTATGCCCTGTGAACTGCAAGTGTCTATTTAATGAGATAGTTAAGATATCATTTACCTGACCTCTAGTGAACGGTCTGAAGATCTTTTCACTTCAGGTAGTATAGGAAGAACTTTGTATTCTTTGCTTGTTCACAAAAGTAGTTTCTTACAGGATTACATACATTTTTTTCTCTATTTTTCTTCACCTCTCATAATAGGATGAGAATGAGACTCAGACTCATAAATAAAACTACTGCTAATTTGTACATTTGGCTTCCTTACCTGTAATTTTATTGGTTGATACTGGGAATTTTCCTTGAAGGATCCATTTTCTAATTGACAATTCTCAACCAGCCACAATAAAGAATTACAAATTGAATTTTGGTTTTGCTTGACATACTTATTTACTTGTCCAAGTACTCTTAAAGTAAAAGCTGTTAACCTTTAACACAAAATCAAATAAACATTTAGAATACTGAATCCCTTTGGTTTTTAATTTATAGTAGGGTGTTTTCGTTTATAGAATTTTATTCTTTAAAAGAAAATTACAGTTTTTTTCCGAGCTCAATATTTATAATAAACTTAAACAAGATAAGGCATTCATGGTGTTAAAAGCAAACAAATCAATGAAATAAAAACAAATCCAGAAATAAGCCCACATATTTATATTGACAACCAATTTCTGACAAAGGCACAAATGCAATTCGGTGGACTAATGATAACCTTTTCAACAAATGGTGCTAGAACAATTGGATATTCATATGCAACAAAAATATTTCAATCTATATACTGTATAATATAAAAAATAATTAACTTAAAGGTGTTATAGACCTAAATGTACCATCTAAAACTATTAATCACCTCGGCCTCCCAAAATGCTGGGATTGCAGGCTTGAGCCACTGCAACCGACCCAGGGAAACATTTCTTAGAACACCAAAAGAATAATCCACATAAGAACAAATTGATTAACTGGATTTCAGCATTATAAGCTTTTCTTTGAAAGACACTGTTAAGATAAGAAAAAAAAAATACAAGCCACAGACTGAAAAAGTGATCTAATTAAAAACCCCTAATATCCAGAATATATATAAATATATATATACATACATTCAGATACATTTATATATCTTATTATATATTTATATACATCCAGAATATGTAAATTGTGTTAAAACAACCCAATTTTTTAATTTTAAAAATGTGGCTACAATTCAGGGTTAGGTACATACGTGGTCATCATTACGTGGTCATCATACAGGTAAGGTGTGGGTACCCTTATTGATGTTATGTGCCCCCCCCGGCACTGTCCCACTACTGTCAATCTCTTTCTTACAGTATTATGATAAATGTTCAGGTTCCACTTATGAGTGAGAACATGTGGTACTCAGATATTTGTTTTTGTGATAAATCACTGAGTATTATGGACTCTAATTCCCTCCAGGTTGCTGTAAAGTTCATAATTTTGTTTTTCTTTATGGCTGCATAATATTCCATCATGTATATGTACCACATTTTTTTAATCCACTCCCCTTTCGATGGGCTGCACAGTTGGTTCCACGTTTTTGCTATTGTGAACAATGCTGCAATAAACATATGTGTGCAGGTATCTTTTTCATAGAGTGATTTGAGTTCCTCTGGATATATTCCCAGAAGGGGATAGCTGGGTTGTATGGAAGGCTGATTTTCAGATTTTTTAGAAGTTTTGCCACACTGTTTTCCACAGAGGTTGTACTAGTTCATTCCCACCAACAGTGTACAAGTGTTCCCTTTTCCCCACATCGTCTCCAGCATCTGCTGTTTTTGTTATTGATGATGGTCAACCTGACTGGAGGTAGGTGGTATCTCATTGTGGTTTTAATTTATGTTTTTTTGATGATTAGTGAAGCTGAGCATTTTTTCATGTATCTGTTGGCTGCTCATATGTCTTCTTCTGAGCATTGTCTATTCATATTTTTTGCCTGTTTTTCAATAGTTCCCCCCGCCTTTCAGCACGTTTGAGTTCCTTGTAGATACTGGAAGTTAGGCCTTTGTCAGATTTACAGTTGGAAAATATTTTTTCCCATTCTGTGGGCTGTCTCCCCACTTTCTTGATGGTTTCTTTTGCTTTGCAGAAGACTTTCAGTTTGATGGGGTCCCACTTGCGTATCTTATCTTTTATGGCAATCACTTTTGGCGAGTTGATCAGGAATTGGTACCTATTCCAATTTCTGTAAGGATATTTCCTACATTTTCTTCTAGGATTCTTATAGTTTGAGGTTTTTCATTTAGGTCTTTGATCCACTTAGAGTTGATTTTTTGTGTATGGTGATAGATAGGGGTGTTGTTTCAATCTTCTGCCTGTGGTCAGTCAGTTTTCCCAGCATCATTTACTTAATAGGTTTTCCTCTTCCCATTGGTTGTTGATGGAAGCTTTGTTGAAAATGAGTTGGTTAAGAAATTGAGGTTTTGCTTCTGGAATCTTTCATCCTGTTCCACTGGTCAATATTCCTGTTCTTGTACCAATAGCAGCCTGTTTCGATTATTGTAGCTTTATAGTAGAGTTTGAAATCTGGAAGTGTGATATCTCCTGCTTTGTTTCTTTTGCTAAGGATGGCTTTGGCTATTCATGGTCTTTTATATTTCCATATGAGTTTCTGTATTGTCTTTTCCAGGTCTGAGAAGAACGCTGCTGGTAATTTAATTGGTACTGCGTTAAATCTATAGTTTGCCTTTGGTAGGATGGACATCTTAACAATGTTGACATCTTAACAACATTGCCTTTAATAGGATGGACATCTTAACAATGTTGATGTCAAAATGAAATACCTTGGCATCTTCCTATGCCAAGGTATTTCATTTTTTTGTGGCTATTTTGAATGGGATTGTACTTTTTATTTGGAAAATAACCATTTAAAATATACAATTCCAAAGTAAGTCACCATTTTACCAGAGAAGAGAAGATTTTTGGAAGAACCCCAAAATATCCAGTCAACAAATGTGAATAGCACATCTTCTACGACTACAACACTGTTAGCTAGCACACATGCTAAAAATAGTTTCCTAAAGCTAAAGGTATCGGGGTGAATGAATTAAATAGTTTACAGTCAAGGCACTGACCCATGCACAAGAAACGTGGAGAAGTAAAATAATTAAATTCCAGATTGTAAACTTTGTACATGCCATAGAATTTAAATTTCTAACTGAGGCCCGAGTTCTCTTTGCCAGCATTCCCCAGAGTGTTTATCTTATTTACCCTTGAGTTATGTCATTGACACAGAACTCACTACTTCACAAGGAAGCGTCAATCACCATAACCCTTAGTCAAAAATCAATTTCAGTCTCTACTAATATGTATCAAGGAGTATCAGAGAGGGTTGAATTCATACCCCCCACTATGCCTCCTCACTCTCTCAGCTGCCCAGGAGCCCTGACTCTCCAGCACCTCAGAGTCTGAGACTCAGGCCACTTGACCTCCCCCTGCTCCACTTCCCCTCACTTCTAAAATATGTTTTATATTTTTAAATGTAGTTTAAGTAATTTTAATCCAAGAGGTAAAACCTTCATACGATTCAAAAATCCGAAAGTATAAAGGGATACATAATAAAAAGTCTCCTTCTGGCTCCTGTCCCCACGCCCCACAGAAGGTGTCTGTTGTTTCTTGTGTATTTTTCTAAATAGTAAATGCAAGCAGATGGTCTTCCTGTTGACCTTTCCATCCCAACCACACTAAAATGGAAGGATAATATTCCTCTATCTGGCTTTCTTTCTTTAATAATGTACCATATATATATTGAGGGTGCCAAAAATGTATGCATTTTAAGAGGTGTATCTATGTATTACTTTTAGTTCACTGTAATCAGAAGTGTCTGGATAGTGATGGTAACCACTTTGAATACCTCTTGTAACTGCAGAAGTCAAATGTAACTTGTATTCATCTTTTGTTATCGGTATATATTGAGTATTACAATTTTAATACAGTTTTTTCCTTTCTTAAAATGTGCATACATTTTGTTGGCACCGTGTGTGTGTGTGTGTGTGTGTGTGTGTGTGTGTGTGTGTGTGTGTACATGCACTTGAACTCCTGACCTCAAGCAATCCTCGCACCTTGGCCTCCTAATGTGCTGGGATTACAGGCATAAGCCACTGTGCCCAGGTAGAGGTCTATATCAATACATACATTTTCCTCACTCTTTTGCAAATGATTTTGTACATTCAATCACAGTATTTGGGTACAGATGCACCAAAACTATCTTAGTTATTTCCCTATCAATAAACATTATGCTGTTCTCAATATCTGCTTGAATTGCTTTTTAAAAAAATATTAAGTGGAACTTGCTTCTCTACAACTAGGTGCCTTTTTCTGATTCTTTCTCTGAAGACATTAGAAGTTTATTTTCTATTCTATTGACTTTCAGGAAAAGGAATTAAGAGCTCCTCTCCTTTTAATTCCCTTTGCTGCTCCATGGAGGAGGACTATTTCTATGGATTGGTCATGTTCAAACACATTCACATTTTCAAGGATTGGTCCACATCTTATATTGGGGCTTTCTGAGGATTTTGGCTTTTGGAAGTCTCTCTTCTTTTAGCAGGCTAGAGAGACATACGGGTGTGGTCATAAAGTTAGACTCTCTCTCCACTCATTAACTATTTAGCCAATTATGAATCTTCTCTGTTCTTCAGTTTCATTTTTGAAAAATGGCAATGACAATACATAGAAAAAAATTCATTAACCTCCTGGGATTAATAATAAGGGTTATGTATATGAACACACTTAAAATAGTTCTGGCTTCTAGTAAGTATTCAATAGGTGTAAACTCTTACTCTTATCTCTCTCTCTTTGATATTCCTGAGTGCCCCAGCCCTACAGCCCTCAGGAAGTGAGTGTCTAGACAATTCTTCTCTAGCAGTAAAACATTATATCTTTTTCTAGCTTTTTGTGTTTTCCTCTTCTCACTGACTCACTGTCTGTTGAAGACTGGCCTGAAACTCAAAGTTGAAGTATGATTGGGAGGAAAAGAGAAAGAATAAGCTATTTTACTTGCTTTAGTTCTAGATCCTAGACTATATAAGTTTTTCATATAGTCTAGTTTAGTTCCTCAAGTTTTACAATAGGGTTTTGGGACTAAAAATTTATAGTAGAAAACAATTTATAAAGTCACCTTGAAGAGAAATGTGACAAAATCTGATAACACTGAAAATGTGCATGTCTTATATCCCAGCAATTCCATCTCCTGAGATGGAATATATCCTAGCGATACTCTCACATATGTGCACAAAAAGACATTTGGAGATGTTCATTACCACATTGTTTGTGACAGTAAAATTTCAAAATGATAGGCTATCAAAACGGGAATAAAGAACATATGTGGTATATTTGTAAAAGTAAATTACAGCATGGCATCAAGAAGGAATGATCCAGACTTACCTATACCATAAGTCTCCTACATACAAACTTTCAAGTTGTGAACTTTCAAAGATGTGAATGTGTGTTTGCATGTCCAATCACACAAGTTAGTTCACATGTCTGGCATAATTGTCACATGTATTCATCCTCTACAAGTGGTTCTTATTTTGTGTGTGTGTTACTGTATAATACTGTATAGAGTACAGTAGTACAGTATCTTTATTTCAAGCCCAGGATGTCTGGAAGCAAGCATGAAAGCAGTGGTGATATGGCTGGTACTGTATAGCCAGTTGTGTTAGCTGGGCACCTAGTTGGACTTACGAGCAAATTGGACTTATGAATGCACTCTTAGAATGGAACTCGTTCGTATATAGTGGATTTACTCTATTGCTAAGTCTAAAAAAACCAAATATTGAGGGAAAAAGTCAAGTTGCAGAATAATAGATATAGGCTACTAGTTATGATCATTTAAACACAAAAAGAGACTGTGTAAATTCATACATATGTACATAAAAGATTTAAAGTGGTCTGGAAAGATGTACAAACTCATGATAGAGAATGCCTTTGAGGAAAGTAGACAGGAATAAGATGAAAGATTGTGGTTAAAGGCAAAACTTGAACTATATCTGTAATGTTGTTTTTTAAAGAATAATGTGTTGCCAGGCATGGTGACTCACGCCTGTAATCCCAGCACTTTGGGAAATTGAGGTAGGAGGACCAGTGTGAACAGCATAGTGAGACCGTGTCTCTACAAAAAAAAAAAAAGAACTGGGTATAGTGGCCTGAGACTGTAGTCCCAGCTACTCAGGAGGCTGAGGTGGAAGGACTACCAGAGCCCAGGAGGTCGAGGCAGCAGTGAGCCATGTTTGTGCCACTGCATTCTAGCCTGGGTGACAGAGTAAGACCCCAATCAAAAATCAATAAACAAAATAAAATAGTTTATTCTGTCCTGTGGGGGAGAGGGGGAAGCTAAGCTAATATAAAAACTGTACACAATCATTAATTTTGGCTTTTGGTAATATGAATGATATTTGTACTCTTTTGTATCTTTTCCGTATTTCTCAAAAAATGTTTAAGGTTACTTAGGTACTGAAAGTTTTCTTCTAAGTATATTATTCCTTTCAAGGAGCTTGTGGAGTTAGGTCTACATTACTCAAGTGTTGCTGCGTTTCTGACTAAACACTGCTCAGTTTTGCCCCAAACTCTCCAAAGGCTCTGGGTGTATGCCAAGAGTGGTTGTTGTGGCTTTCTGTGGAGATTTTTGTTCAAGATTCTATTTCCAGGTCCTGTTGTGGCAATTTCCAGTCTTCATTGACACTCACCCCTAGTCCTGTATCCTGGGGGCATCTTCTGGTTGGCATGCTCCAGGGGTCTATATGTCTTTTTTTTTTTATCAATATTTTTTATTTTGATATTGTGGGGTACAGTTAAGGGTTAGGTATACAAATATGCTTCATTTAGGCCCCCTTGTTGATAACAGGTGTCTCCAATTTTTTTTTTTTTTTTTTGAGTTGGAGTCTCACTCTGTCGCCCAGACTGGAGTGCAGTGGCCGCTCCCGGCCACCGCAGCCTCGAACTGCTGGGCTCCGGCGATCCTTCCGCCTCAGCCTTCCAAGTAACTGGAACTACAGGCGTGCGCTACCACGCCCGGCTGATTTTTTATTTATTGTAGAGATGAGGTCTCACCAAGTTGCCCAGGCGAGTCTCGAACCCGCAGGCTCAGGCAATCCACTCACCTCAGCCTCCCAAAGTGCTGGGATTACAGGCTGAGCCACCGAGCTCGGCCTTCTCTGTATGTCTTTTAAAGTGCACCACTCATGATCAGACCTAATTCTAAGTTATAATCTGTGATACTAGCTAACTGATTGGAGCTAGAGCCAAAAAAAGGGAGGAGTCACAAACCAACTAATGATTCTGACTTGATTTGTGGGGGGCACAGGGGTAGGGTATTGCTGTGCACTGATTAAAAAACAGAGAAGTGCATTTGAGAAAGAAAAAAGAATGAGTTTGACACATATTGTTTTTAAAGGGTCTTTGGTTCCCAGACACCTAGAAATGTGGCCCTGGAGCTTGGGAAAGAAGCCTTAGACATTGATTAGGTAGTCATTGGCCTAGATGTTATGAGAGTCATGGGTAAAAATGAAATTTGTACAGGAAGAGATCACAGAATATAGGAAAGCCAGAGATGAAATTTTGGGACTCTCAATAGCTAAAGAGAAAAGCCTAAAATTAAATTATTCTAGGTTGTAAACTTCTTAAATGTATTTCATATAGAATACACATAACACCTGGCACACTGTCTTCTTTAAATATTTTGTCAAAGCATGACAGCAATTTTTGAAAGTAGACTGCCATGTGAACTTTTAATGAATTCAGGGTCTCTTTCCCTCAAATCATCAGAATTATGGAAGTTATTTTTTTAAATAAATACTTATTGAGCATGTACTATGTGCCAGGTATGTACCAGGCACTAGGGATACTTAGAACTGCCCACATGGGGCTTATATTCTAGTGAAGGAGACAGATAACTGTGGAATAAGTAAACATGTTGTTAATAATGCTAAGGAGAAAAGAAGCATAGGGGAGAAGGATATGAAATGTTGGGATGGAAGCATGTTGCAATTTTACAAGTTAGTAGAGGTCTCACTGAGAAGGTGACCTTTGGTAAAGACCTGAGGGAACCATACATGCTGATACCAAGGGAGGAGCATTCCAGACACAGGGAACAGTCGGTGCAAAGGCCCTGAGGTGGAAGCATGCCTGGTGGGTTTGAGGAAGACCAGTGATGCTGATGTGGAAGGAAGGAGAGTGTAGGAGATAAAGTGGGAGACGTGAGATGGGGCTAGATCGTATAAAACTTTGCAGATCACCAGAAAAAGATTGGTTTGTACCCTGAGTAAGATGGGAAGCTCCTAATTGGTTTTGAGTGGTGTGACCTAACGCATGTTTCAACAGGGTCACTCTAGCTGCTGTAGTGAATACAGATGGAAGAGGATCAAGGGTTGAAGCCAGAAGACCAGAGGAGGCTAGTACAATAAACCAGGTAAGAGAGGAAAGTGGCTTGCACTAGGATGGTGGGTGGAGTTGGTGCGAAGTTATCCAATTCAGGATATATTTTTAAGGTGCAGCTGAACATATCTGCTGGATTAAATGTAGATGGTAAGAAAGAGAAGAGTGAAGGAGGACTAGGCTTTTAGCCTGAGCAACAGAAGGAAGAAAGTTTCCATTATGGCGGCTATTCTTGAGTTAGTCAACAGCAAGACAAAAACACAAGTCAAAGTCTACTTACCACGTGCTAGCACTTCCGCCCTTCCACACACTGTAAGAATAGTCAGCATTTCTGTAGGACGTAATGCTCACCATCCCTAAGAGGCACCAGGAAAAAAAAACAGTGCTTCACTGACCTCCATTTCTACTCAAAAAGCGTTTAATCACCCCCTGGGAATGGGGAACTTCATCCGGGGTTGGGCAGCAAACATGTACTCTGTGGCCAACACTGCACTTCTCAGGGAAGTATATGAGTGGCTTGGATTGAGAATTGTCAAGCAGAACATTCTGATCTCATTCAAAGAGGAAGGAAGTGTTCTGTCAAGCTTGGAATGTAGGTGTCTTGTCTCCCATCCAGGCATTTTGGTAAGTTAAGCCAAAGTGCAATAGAAATAGTGTTTATTTATACAGTAGAGTATACCTCATGGTTTTTTGTTTTGTTTTCTAAAATGCTTTTATAATTAAACTTTTATGCAATTCATAGCATCTTAAATATTAGTTTAATTAAAAATTAATTTAAAAATCACAACATTTTTATGTGAAATAATTTTTTTTTTACCTTCTTTTAATTTTTTCTCCAGGTTCTGTTTTTCAGTTAATGAGTCAGAATGAAATATGTTCCAATGATTTCCTGCTTCCAGGTAGTGAAACACGTAGAACACTGGAACAATGCTCATTAGCTCCGCCTCTGCACTCCCCTTGGGTAGGTGGGTTAGGATATCTATGCCTTCCTGACTTAGAACTGCAGACAGGACCTCACCTATAAGCATCCCTGAAAAACAAAAGAAATCAAAGTAGACACAACTACCTTCTACCAACTTCGAACAGTATATTCTGAAGAGGGAAGAACAATCATCTCTATTCTTCCCTTTCAGTCTAGGCAATTGACTTGCCTCTCAGTAATGGGGTGCGAAAAAGATCTGATTAGGAACATGAATTCAAATGAAAAGAAAAAGAAGTCTTACAAATATCACTAAAACATGGTGGTAGATAGTGTAATACAGTGGATAGATTGCTGGAAAAGAACACGGCAAATTAGTTGGTCATTCAACTTGATAGCTTTAGGCATTATAAGCCATATTAACCAATCCCACCCAGGAAGCAAAGCAAAGAGGCTGAACAGGGAATGCTGTTACCATTCTGTCTATAACTCACTCTGCAAACTTGAGCATGCCACTTTCTTTTATATCCAAAAAGAGTTGCACATGATCAGAAGCTTCTTTCCAGTACTAACATCTGTAATTCCAAGTTTTATCTTAGGTAAAATACAGTCAGGATATTCTATCATTTTGATAATGTTATTGAATTGTAAAGGCTAGAGATTGGGGAAAACCCACCAAAGAAGTCACTTCTACAAATATACTGGAAGGGGAGAACGGTTTGAATGTATGTGACCCTCCAAAATTCATATATTGACACTTAATCACCAAGGCAATGGCATTAGAAGGTAGGACTTTTTGAAAGCTGATTAGGTTATAAGGGCGCCACCTTCAAGAATAGGACTAATGACCTTATAAAAAAGATGTGAATTATTCATCACCTTTTACCTTTTTGCTGTTACACTTCTGCCTTGTGAAGATGCAGCAACAAGACACCATCTTGGAAGAAGACAGCATCCCTTGCCAAATACCAAATTTGCTTGCACCTTAATCTTGGACTTCCCTGACTCCAGAACTATTAGGAGCAAATGTATGTTCTTGGTATATTGTGTTATTTTGTTATAGCAGCATAAATGGACTGAGGCAACCCTTCTGTAACTGGTACTTCAGTAGAGCTATGCTGCTCTCTTGAGGTCATTTGCCCGTCATAAAGCCTTCTCTGGAGCAGGACTGGCCACTAAAACAATGGAAAGTTCTTCAAGTCTAGAAGCAGCTGCACTCCCATTTTAGGAGTGCCTTTGGGCCAGTAACAGCTCCCACCCTCCATCATAGGAGAATGAATGTCCATTTAAATCAGGCCACTAGAAGAAGACACTTGGAAAAATAATCAAAGAATTGAAGGTGGGTGTAGGTGGGAGAAAGTTACCCCCCAAAGGCAGATTTTTGCTTGCTAGTGAGCAAGGAAGTAGAGAAATAGAATAATCATGAAGATATTTTATTTAAGAAATTAATCAAAGTGGCAATAAGAAATGAAAGTAAAATAGGAAATAAAATAAGTAAAACAAGAAATGAAAAGGGCATTTGTTAATTTACCTTTTATACTCAAAATCCTTTTGACTTTTGTTTTGGGGACCAAATCTAATGGTACCCTGTATGGGAACTCCTTTCGTCTGCTAATGGCACCTGTAATTTAAAAAATTAGTATTTACACAGTTTCTAGGGAAAATTACTTGCAGATTATTTGTAATATATCTACTTCCCAAGAATTCTTCAAAATCAAAGACTCTTTTATAATAAGACTATTAAAATTGAAAAAGAGAGTTAAAAATCATCAAGGATTTGTATCAAACCCTAGGCTTGTATAACCTCATTAAATAAAGCATTACATTTGTCTGTAAGCTTCCTGACCATTATAATATATTTAAAAAATAGGTTATATAAATCTTATTCACCAGTGGAAGGTGCCATTTTTGTCCAGAGAGAAAATAGTTCTTGGAACGGAAATCGAAAAGTAACGAATATGTAATTTCTTAGTCAAGGACATATGAATATGAACTCCACTGGGAAGTATGGCCTGAAATTCCTTCTACTTTCCCTCCTTTTCTCTATGCACACAAAAATAGAATTTTAGCATACTGGTGTCAGATAATTTTTCCATTGTAATCACTAGTTTAAGTCATAAAAGTGATAACACATCATTCTACTGATAGAGTACCAAACATTCTACTATGCTCATTAAATGCATTATTACACTGGATCCTCCCAACAGCCCTTTATGCTAGGTCTATTTTTATTATTTTGATTTTATAGGTGAGGAAATTGAGGCTTAGAATGCAATTTGCTCAAGGGCACAGAACTAGTACAGGTGGAGCTACAATCTGAACTCAGAAAGTTTTACCACAGAGCCCACAGTAGTCACCACAAAGAGAATCTATCTCCCACTGTTCTGCTAGGAAAGCTCTTTGAGGACGGGAATCATCTCTTATTCAAGTTGTAGTACCAGCACTTGACACGGTCCCACGTACATGGAAGATGCTTTAAAAAAGTAGTGATTGCCGGGCTCGGTGGCTCAGCCTGTAATCCCGCGCCTGTAATCCCGCTGAGGCTAGTGGACTGCCTGAGTCTGCGGGTTTGAGACCCGCCCAGGCAGCGAGACCTCATCTCTACAAAAAAAAAAAAAAAAAAAATCAGCCAGGCTTGGTAGCGCGCGCCTGTAATTCCGGCTACTCGGAAGGCTGAGGCGGAAGGATCGCCGGAGCTCAGCAGGTGAGGCTGCGGTGGCCGGGAGCGGCCACTGCACTCCAGTCTGGATGACCGAGTGAGACTCCAACTCAAAAAAAAAATTTAAAAAAAAGGAGTGATATTTTGCGATTAAGTGGACAAGCCACAGGATTTTGCTGAAGGCGTGGGAATATGCCACATGAACTGTCTTTCTTCATGAACTGTTGATAAATGTTAAGTATACATAGCATCAAAATAAAACTAAGACATGTAAGAGGTTTGCAGTGTGGCTGAAACAGCATGGAGCTCAGAAAGCTTCCATGTATGTGACACTGGGCAAGACACAACTTTTCTAGGCCTCAATTTGTTCATCAGTTAAGTGGAGGTAATAATATTTTCCTCAAAGGATGCTTGTGAGGGTAAAAATAATACAGACGAAGTGCCTGGCAAACAATTCATGCTCAATATGTGGTACTTATTACTGAGAGGTTGTTTGAAATTATCTAGATTTAATCCTCCATCATTTTCTCCATTGATACCTGCTCTTGACTATTTCAGTTCTCACTGGCAACTCCACTACCAGGTTGAAATGATAAAAAGAAGAAAGTTAAAATTAAAAGAAGTCAATTTTACTCTTTGCCAGTGTTCATGACAAAAGGCCCATAAAGACATCACATATCAAGGTAGATTCTGGAAAGATTAAAACATTTTAAAGCCAAATTTGTAAAATTAATAGAACAAAATATCCTGCAATGTCTTTGTGAACTAAAGGAGGAGAAAGACTTCTTAAATATTACCCTCTCTCTATATATAAATACAAAATATAGAATTCAAAATATATAATGTAAAACTATGAGATTAAATTATAATGAATCTAACTATATTAGAATAAAGGATTCCTTTTCAAACCCCCAAAGGTTCATTGTTGCTTAAAGAAGTACATCAGAGACAAAATCAAGAAGAAATAAATAAGAAAACCCAAAAGAAAAAAACAAAGTGCAAAAGATATGAATAGACAATTTACACATGGGGAATCCAAACAGCCAACAAGTACAGTAAGTCCCCTACATACGAATGAGTTCTATTCTAAGAGCGTATTGGTTAAGTCCAATTTGTTCCTAAGTCTAACAGGTTTGCCTAAGTACCCAACTACCACAATTAGCTGTATAGTACCAGCTACATCACTGCCGCTTTTATGCTTGCTTCCAGACATTCTGGGCTTGACATAAATACTACTGCACTCTAAACAGTACTGTACAGTAAAGTACACAAAAACACAACTGCTTGTAGAGGATGCACACATGTGACAATGTACACCAGCGCGTGAACTCACATGACTGGACATGCAAACACACGTTCACATCTTTGAAAGTTAGCAACTTGAAGATTCATATGTAGGGGACTTACTGAATATGAAGAATGCTTAAATTCACCAGTAAACAGAAGAATCCAAATTAAAACAATAATGAGATATCACTTTATACCCATCAAAAATGCCATATTTTAGATAGACAAGTCATACCAAATGTTGGTGAGGCAGTGGAGAGACAAGAACCCCCATGCACTGCTGGTGGAAGGATAGTCGTTCTGAAGAACAATATGTCAGAAGTAAATGGTATTAAACATGTGTGTGCCCTTTGGTACAACAGTCCCACTTCTGGATATACAGTCCAGATAAGAGCCAACATGGATTTTTCAAGGGAAATACATGGACATGTTCACTGCAGTGCTGTTATGCGAGAGAGAAATCTATCTCTAGGGGATGGATAAGTAAAATGACGGAGGAACACAGGCTGAAATTCTATTTAAGAAGAAATGAGTTAAATGTACATATAGTAATAGAGATATTTCTTTAAAATTGAATATTGAGTTTAAAAACTTAAGAAATAGGATAGCATTTATAGCACAATACATTTTATATTATACATATTGAAAAGATATATACACCCAAAACAACATTGCTTCTCTATTCAATAGCACCCTTCAAACACATTTGAGTGGATGAATTTGGAGGAGGGGGGAGGAAATGGGGTCAGGGATAAAGGAAAAAAATAAAACTTGAGAGAGGTCTGCCCAGATCAATGATGATGGTGTGTCAGGGGATGAGAAGCTTAACTCTCTGCATCTGAGATAGTAGAAGAGTTCAGAGAAAATGACTTGTCGGTGAAAGAAAGCAGAAATAAAGATAGGAGATGGACTTGAGCACTGATTCTCTGTGTTTAGTCTCTTTTTATGCTGGTATCACAACATTTAATTCTGAGACCTCATTCTCCCTCACTGGTATATTTTTTTCAGATTTCCTTTAACATTATTGTCCATTCGATTTTACCAAATACATCTAGCCTTTTAAAAAACTGAATTCCGTAAAGTATCATACTGGTATAGCAATTTCAATATACAAATATTGGAAGTATTTAACAAAAATCTCTGAAATTCCCTGGGCACTTGTCATCCTCTCCCTCTTTATCTTTCTAGAAAGCAAAAAAGTTGCCTAAATCTAAGTAGCCTAAAATGATAAGGAAAAAAGACATATGACAAGACTAAAAAGAGGTTTAGATTTTTTTTAAACCAAAATTTTCTCGAGAGATTTATTCTCAGACAAAAGTTAATTTCCATCCTGTGACCTTGGTGCTCACATCTAGAATGAGTAAGACAGGGATGCTTTGGAAAACTGCAGTGTCAGTACAGGAGGCATAAGTTGTGGGGGGAAAAAAAAAGCCAAAGGACACAGCGACTCTGAGGCTTGATGTAACTGAATGAAGCCAAAAACCTCCTGAACTTGTAATATCTCTACCCACAAATAGATTGTTCACAATGAGCAGGTGGGGAGGAGGTCTGTGTGAAGGTAAAATCAGAGGAAAGAGTTAGCATGTGGATATATTTACATAGGATAGAGTTTTCTTTTCATTACTCTGAAGTCATCCACCTTCATTTCCTGATACTCAGTTGATTTAAAATGTAAAGGGTATAAATTATTTGCTTTTCTCGAGAAAATTATACGATAAGTATAGTGATCATGATTTGTAAGTAACATTTCCCCCCAATGCTGTATCTCTGGAAAAAAAAGATTTGATACACCAGTAAGATAAATTATTACCATTTCTATTTTCTTTAAGTTGAAAAGAAAAGAATTGTCAACTGGGAACATTTTAACTTTCATAAGTACAAAATACATATATAGGCCTTGATTCAGTGTTCAAATGTTTGCAAAACTCTAGCTTTGAGAAGATTCAGAGTATCTCAGTTGAAGGAAAAGCAGGGAAGCAGGAGCAATGAGAAATGGGGTTAAGTGATTAATCAGCATTACTGTACTTTCAAATAATACGTTAAATTATTATGTAAATAACTTTTCTTAGATGTCCTTTGTATGTTCTAAAATGATAGTATAAATTCTTATTGTGATGGATAGAAAATGACTAATCTATAAGGGAGGTCATGCAGTTATTGCTATTTCAGCATGTTGCATTTAAAATTAATGGAATTTTTTGGGGTCTCAGTCATCCAGATTATAGTACAACAAATGTCATCAAGAAAGGCAATGACCTAGGAAGAGGATATTTCCTATTCTAGACAATTAATACTCTGAAAAATAGTGTTTTGAGTTATATAGAACTTTAATTTCTAGAACAAAAAGACAACATATAAAATAAAAAATCATTTGCATACCATAAATACCCTTAGGGTCCAAAGTAACACCAGAATAACTTTCCCTTTTGACACCTTCTGGCTAAAATAAAGGCAGAAAACACTCAGTTAAGAATATAATTAAGTTTATATAACCTGAATTCCCTGGGTCAGTTTTTCTGGCTCTCTTTTCCAATTAAAAACTTTTTTTTCTTTTTGGAAAAGCAAAATACATATACGTGCTCATATGCATGCATACAGGAATAAGATTTTTATGGCTATTTGCACATTGATCAGAGCAAACACTTAAGTAGAAGTTATTATAAGCCAGGTCATTAGTCTAAGTGCTTTGTATGTATTAGCTCATTTAACCTCTGATATACTCCATAAGGTGAGTGCTGTGATGACTCCCATTTGATAGATGTGGAAACTGACACACATGGAGATCAAGTCATAATGCCTCACTGCTAGGAAGTAGTGGAGCCAGGCTTCAAAGCCAGGCAGTCTTGCTCCAAGGCCTATGTGTGGAACCACAATGCAAGGATGCACGGGAATATGCCCTATAAGTTAGTACTGGTTTACTGGAGTGAATTTCATAGCTGAAAACAGAACTCAGGGAAGGAAGACCCAGGAAGACCCATCCTATCATTAACTAGTCATATGATCCTTGACAAGAACATTTTTTAAAAGTTAATAATTATTTTTAATTGATAAATCATAATTATATAAGAATCATTTCTTAATCTTGCTCAACAGACTGTGGGTACATATACTTAACAAGTGATAGTTTTCTTCCTTTTTTTTGCCTGTTTATTCCCTTATAAAATGGAAAATTTTCTAGGCTGTAAGCTCTTTAAGAGTGAGGGCTGTGTCTTATTTATTGTTTTCTCTCTAGTCCTAGCACAATATCCGATACAAATTCTAAGACAGTTTCCGAATGTGTCAAGGGAAAAAAAGCCTGGAAGATATACATTAACTTGTTAAAATTGGGTATCTCTGCGTGTGAGAATTACTGATGATTTTTATTTTTTTCTCTGTGGTTTTTCAGGATTCCATAGTTTCTATAATAAGCAAGTGCTATTGTTTTATTTAAAAATTTTAAGCATGATTTCAGACTTACAGGAAAAAACGCAAGGATAGTACAAAAAAGCTGGGATAACTTCCCTCTAGACTCCTCAATACTTAATATTTTGTTACATTTACATTATCCTCTCGCTTTGTCTCTCTCTGTCTCTTTCCCTCACTCCCTCTCTCCCTACCTTCTTTCTTTGTGTCTGTCTTTTGGAATTTAAGCATAAGTTGTTGATAACTTTTCTCAGCATGAAACAGTGTTTTTAAAAAAAGAATCAGAAAAAGTCAGTTTTTCTTACCACCACTCGTAATGTTTTTACTAAGATTTCTTTTCCAAACGAAGTCTCCAGTGAAAAGTTGATGTTGTGGAGGCCAATTTCCAGAGGAAGCACACTAAAGGTGACCAAGTGGGTGGAGACGCCCTCTATCTTTTGTAGCACACACTTAGAGGGCTTCGTGTCCTGATGATCAGTGGCGGAGCTTCCTGACGTACAGATTCCCTCCACAGTAAACATTTTAACACAGAACTGAAATACCACAAGTGAAGAATTATATCAACATACTTGATTTCTAAGAAAGTTTACCCTGCTTATGCTTATCTAGACACAAACTCTCCACTGGTGCTTTAACAATGGTCCCTTAGATTCTAAGACATAAGAGAAAGCTTATCTCAGGTTTCCTAACAGGAAGATAAGTTGTTGTAAAGCTCAGCAATGCGAAGGGATGTCATGAAAACTCGGCACTGGCTCAGAAATGTCTCACCTTACTTAGACTGTTTCCTACTAAATTAGGTACTAAACTACTGCAGTTCTTTGCTCATGCTGTTGTAATAGCACTTGTTACACTGTTTCTTTACATGTTTGTATTTTAGATAGTGGATCCTGGGCTCAGATACTTGTTCATTTTTGTCTTATTCCTCTTCATACCTTTTAGCTCAGCCTTTGGTATTCAGTAAATGAGGATTTGATGAAAAACTGAAAACTCTCTACCTTAACATTGAAGGTCCTGCCCAATATGTCCCCAATTTATTTTGCTAATCTTAATCAATTCCCACCTGTGCCTCATTTTACAACTAAAATCTGGCTCCAGAAAGACCTAGATTCAAATCCTGGCTCTCCTCTTATTCACTGTGTCATGGAAACTGGTTGCATGAACTCTCTAATTCTCCATTTCCTCATCTTTGTAATGGGAATAATAATAGTGCCCCCTGACTTCTGGCTAGATAGCGAATATTTTTTTTTATCTTCCCTCCAAAAATCTAGTGAACTGATGGAATTGAGAACTATACCCAAAATAATAAATCCATAAAATCCAAAATAAATCAAGCAGGTAGATAAGAGAGAACACCAGCGTTCTACAACTAATTTCAAGGCATTTCTCAAAAACAGAAAGTTCCTTTTTCCTCTTAACTTTCTTGGGAAAAAACAGGGTGGGTAGGGCCAGAGCTAAAGAAAGTTATTGGGTCACCTGTGGCCAATGATTTCCCCAGGATAGTGAGAGTAGGTTGGGAAGTATAGATATAGAAGAGTCATTTGATAAAATTCAGCATAATTTAATTATAAAAACTCTTATTAAATTGGGAATAGGAAGGAACTTTTGAAACTGATGAAGAATTTCAATAAAACACTTATGGCAGTGGTTCTGGATCCAGCAGCAGTCAAGTAGCTCATATTGGGCAATATTTTTGCAAAAATAACCACAAATTCTGGACAGGATATACATTAAAACAAACAAACAATCTATTAGTGAGTGGAAGAGAAGGTGACACTTGGGAGAAAGGAATGACACTGGGTAAGTGTACTATTTTTTTCAGCTTTAACCTGTGGATAGGCCCCATTGGTGCCTTTAGGAGTGGCTAAAATCCCAACAGAACCTGCCATCTTATTGGCTTGAAGAACCAGAGGACAGAGTATGAGGAAGCCACCACAGATGAAAATGTGAAGTAGTTCCAAGTCCCGTGTATAATCTTTGCTGAAACCTTGCCAACCCTTGAACTTTACACAATATAGACTCCAAGCATCCCAGCTATGGCTAAAAATACTGAACTGAAATTTCACAGAGTTTGAGATTGAATTCAACTCCTACTAAAACACATACAAATGAAAAGTCTTCAGAGAAGCATAATAAAATCCAGAGTCTTTATACTACTTCATTAATCAAATCCAAAGTTGACTGGGCTTGGTGGCTCAGCCTGTAATCCCAGCACTTTGGGAGGCCAAGGTGAGTGGATTGCCTGAGCCCCCAGCTTTGAGACCAGCTTGGGCAACTTGGTGACATCTCAGCTCTACAATAAATAAAAAATTAGCCAGGCATGGTAGTGCGCGCCTGTAGTTCCAGCTATTTGGAAGGCTGAGGCAGAAGGATTACCAGAGCCCCTCAGGTTATTGCTGAGGTGACCATGAGCGTGCCACTGCACTCCAGCCTGGGCAAGGGAGTGAGACTCCAACCCCAAATAAATAAATAAATAAATAAAATCCAAAGTTTAATATAAAATTACTAGATATAAATAAATGGGAATGTGTAATCCATACTCAAGAGGAAAAGTAATTAACAGGGACTCATCTCAAGATACCATGGATGTACTTGTTTCTTGTTTTGATATGACTGGAAATGCACTACTAATTTAAAGATTAAATAAAATATGGCAGCACAGTGATATGTATGACACATTGACATGCTGCATCAAGTCAGTGCAAAGGTCATAAAAAAAGAGGTAGCAGACTAGATTTGGCATGTGGGCCATAAATTACTGACCTTGATCTATATATAAAGCATAAGGACAAAGAGATGTAAAAGATTTAATAGTGTGGCAAGTTAGTTTTTTTATATCAACTTATAAATTCAGGATGATCCCCACCAAAATCTCAATACAGTTTTAAAATTCAATAACCTAATTCCAAAGTTTGTCTGGCAGAGTGAATGTATAAGAATAACAACACCAGAAACATTTTAAAAATAAGAATATCTGAGAACAGACTACCTAATAAGTATGCAATATGACCACAAATCTATGGTACTTTAAACGAGTATGATACCGGTATAAACAAAAACTGATAGTTCAACAGAACAAAGCAGAAAATCTAAATATACCAACATATTATAGACATTCAATATATATGGGCAAGATGACATTTTAAATTAGTGGGAAAAGCATGAGTTCCTTAACAAATACTGCTGTATCAACTGGCTGTCTAAATGGGATTAGATCCTTATTTTGGATTTAAAAAAATCTAAATATTCACAAATGCTGTAAAACTAGTAGAAGAAAATATAGAAAAGAGTTTTAAAAACTTGCAGTGAGGAAAGATTTCCAAAAACACAAAATTCAGAAGGCAGAAAGGAAAAGATTTACAGATTTCATAATATACAATAATATTATTAGTGCAAACACAGATAGTTAAAGAGGTGTGTATACATGTGTGCATATGAGTGTGCATATATATGTACACACACATCTTTTTCTATGCGTGTGATTGGGTGAGCTGATGAGCCCATGCTGACCTCCTCATTCGTCCAGTTGAGTGGAGTTTGGCTGTGGTCCCTGTGCCTCACCTGTCTGTTGCACCCACCTCTTTATTTATCTCTCCTGAATTATAACTTGACATGTTTTAGGAGTGATACCTCTTAACATGGTTTGAATTAAAAAATAAAAGACTTTTCTATGAGAAAAAGTAGGTCTGATTTTGGCTGATTATTTTATCAGTGAGGACTGGTTTTTCCAGTTAGGTTATCTGGCAAACATATTCTATAAATGGAATAAATGAAATGTGAAGCTCTGATGTGTAAGATAAAAATGTATTGATAAAGGGGTAATAAAATTGACAATATCTTTATTTTATCAACCTCACTTATAATATCGGGTTAAACAAGCAATGCCTATCTCTATAAAAATGAAAAATAAGAATAAAATTTATGTAAAACACTCTCATTTCTAGCAATAAATAATATTTATCTACAGTTATTAAACCAATTGAGAGAAAAGTTTCATTTATCTAATGTGGCTATTTTTAAATAAAATTTTATTTTTATGTTTAAAAACTTTAGAAATTTATAATACATTGTTATTTTATCAATTGTGTGCTAATAATATTTGCAATAACTAAATCTACAATCATTTGACACTTAGGATCTTATAATCATGAACTTTTAAAACATTTTATTTTCAATATATGTACGTACTTTTGCTTCATCAAAGAATGATAAGGTGATCAACAGAAGAAATTTAAGCATAAAATATATAGCATTAGAAAAGTGGAATAGAAATATGAATTCATTAAGAAAAAGAGTGATATATAATCTAATATCGTTAAGAGCTTATATGAGTATTTTTTAAAAGATTGCTATATTTTGAGTATGCCAAATATATTTTAAAAGTTTGACACGAGTTTTATTTTAAGATACCAATATTTAAATATTCCCAAAGTTATAGATTGTCATCTTTTTTCAACTTATAATAAAAACAACTTACATGTCAACTTTAAAATGTGCCAGAGGAGTGCCTTGTTTTTCCAAAAAAATTAAGAGGTAGGTAAACAGAATTTTTGGAAACCACTGAAATGCTAATCTCTAAGAATAAATTAGAATCTTTTAAAAATATAGTTAGATTTTTGGACCATATTGAATTCCCACATAAAGTTTTGTGATTGTGATTTTTCCAGTGAAATTAATCAGCCTGCTGGATATTTCTCTATAGAGGCATGTTGGCAAAGAGAAAACAAATGGTGCATCCAACCATGATTGGAGTTTTATATGACTGGAGCCTGGAGTGAGAGGGGATCAAGAGAATTGGCATGATTTTAGTCAGTGTAGTTGTAATGATGATTCATGAATTCTGGCCTGAACGAGGGCTAAAGTAAAAAGAGCAGGGGGCTACTGGATAATAAAGAAGGAACTGAGTCAATGGATTGGAGGTTTCAATGATGCTGTGGATGCTGTGGAAGCAATCAGTTTGGTTCATTAGAAGACTAGGAAGACTTTGATCGGATGGTGAGATATGAGATGTCTGGAATCAACATTTCAGAAAGGATGACAAGATCTACAGAGTGAAGATGATTAGGAGAGGCTAAAATGGAAAAAAGGAAGAAGTGGTTAGAGTCAAGGAGATCAAGGGACTTAGAGTCCAAGGTCATAAAGGAACTAAATGTGAACTCATCTTTCTCTGAACTTTCACAGCAGATTGATTATCTTATGTACTTTATTCTTCTTTAAATTGAAGTAATATAAATGTGTACTTATCTTTACCCTTCCTCCTTTCTTCATCCCTTCTCTTACTAAGCTGTACATCCACTACGATACTCATTGTAAGTACAATACTTGTTGTGAGTGCTTGACTTATATTGCTGAACTGAGTTTAATTTTTATTTTTAAACTTGTTTATTTATTTAGGCAGGGTTTCGCTCTGTCGCCCAGGCTAGAGTACAGGCGGGCACAATCATGGCTCATTGCAGCCTCAACCTCCCAGGTTCAGGTGATCCTTCTGCCTCAGCCTCCTGAGTAGCTAAGACTACAGGCATACACCACCATACATGGCTATATTTTCTGTTTTTTGTAGAGATGGAGGTCTCACTTTGTTGCCAGGTTGGTCTTGAACTCCTGGCTTTAACAATCCTCCTGTCTTGACCTCCCAAAGTGCTGGTATCATAAACATGAGTCACTGCGCCTGGCTGAATTTGTGTGTGTGTGTGTGTGTGTGTGTGTGTGTGTGGTCATTTCATTAATAGAATTCTTAGAAAATCAGAGAATGTTTCCTTTTTCCCATGTATTCTAACATACCATAAATACCTACTTACCTGCATCCCAGAGGTCCTATAGTTGTAAACGGTGCCTTTCAATTGGACCTGTTCCCCTCGTACAACAGAATATGGTATATTCATTTCCAGGAAGACATCTTTGAGCACCTTTGCCTTGAGAGTATCAGCAACACATATACCTTTAGGCCAAAGTGAAAGTGAAGGAGAAATAAATTAGGGAATTCCTATAATGCTTTAATGGTAAAAGATCTCACATTTGCTTTACCTCAAGGAGAAAAGGATATCAGATCATGTTTTTCTCTGCACTATCATCCCTTGTCCATGGATTTTCTGTTTATTGCTTTTGTTTCAATAATTATTAGTATTAACAGCAAACTTTTTTGTTCAACAAATATTTAATTCGATTTAAGGCAGAAGAATATTTATCAACTCTACACAAGCTCCCAGTAAGAGACAAAAGTGAAAGGAAATAAGGACTTGACACTGCCATTTATAAAATAACAGCTAACAGAAGAGCAAAAAGAGGCCAGGTTTGGTGGCTTCTGCTTGAAATCCCAGCACTCTGGGAGGCCAAGGCAGAAAGATCACTTCAGACCAGGAAGTTGAGACCAGCCTGGGCAACATGGTGAGACACCTTCTCTACACAAAAATAAATAAATAAATAATAAAAAAGAAGAGCAAAAAAGAAACCAATACATTCAAAGATGTGGCTATATCTACATTTTTTGATAATACATAAAAAGAATATTTTTTAAAATGACACCACTAAAGTCCAAGGTAAACAAAATAGACACTCATAAAGAAGTTTATCTTGCTAATCAAATCACACCTCCAATGCATATATAACATTAAGCCTGCTTACCACTATTTGAAATGCCAACACCCTGAATTTCCCAGGTAGTTAGAGAATCAGGTAGTGTAAACTGCAACTGGTTTCTGAAAGTTAAAATGTTGTTAAAATACAGTGAAACATACAATATATAATTTTTGCTTCATACAACTTTAGAAGAAAGAGAAAAAAACACAATACAAAATCATATCAGGTATTAAGGAAAGCCTCATCAAGAAAAATTTTCAGTAATCCTCACGTATTTCATGTTTTCAGACATTGCATTGCACCTGTCTGATGAGAATTCAAGTTCAGAAGAATGTCTTTGAAATATTGCAAAATTAAAGCATACAAAACAAAGAAAAACCCGTGTTTATTGTGTGTCTGTTCTAAAATAGAGAAGCAAAGTAATGCATCTTCATACTGCTCATAACAAAGTTGATAAAACTGGCCAGGTGCAGTGGCTCATGCCTGTAAACTCAAACCTTTGGGAAGCTGAGGTGAGAGAATTGCTTGAGTCCAGGAGTTTGAAACCACCCTGGACAACATAGTGAGACCTCATCTCTAAAATAATTTTTTTGAAAACAACCAAAGTTGATAAAACTAAAAATTTCTGATTATGATTAAGCTTGTATATGTATTGTATACTATCTTTGTGTCAGGTGTAGTGCCAAGTACTGTACTGAGTATACAGCACTTATAAGATATAGTCCTGCTCTCAGGCAGTTTACAGTCTAGTGAAAGAAATACTTAAGTAAATACATTCTACTTCACTGTGATAACTATAACAGTAAGACATTAAAAGAGTTCAGAAGCAGTGTGCATTTATTTAGCACATTTATTTGCATGCCTCTACTAGCTGGATCCTGGGCTAGATTCAGCAATCTGAATTTAGTCTTTGCCCTTGAGGTATTTCCATTTTAATGTAGAAGACAGGCAAGTAAACAGGGCATTATGAATCTATGTGATACAGGCAACAGGTTAATAAGGAGGAGTAATTAATCCAGTCATGGGTAGGGTGGAGGGCAGTGGTAGGAAGTCTCACCAGGGGAAGAGCTAGCTAATGGGTCATGTTGTATGAAATAGATTGTGGAGCAGGATTTAGAGGGGACAAAAGGAGAGCCAAGGAGACACAGGAGGAGACCCCTGCAGGGCTCTCAACTCCTTTCTTGACTTCTCATTGGAAAGCTAGTGCTTTGAATCCACATAGGAAGACTAAGGCTCAGGAACTCAGTATTATTATCACTGTTTTCATTGCCTGTTATAGGGAAGGTATTTCTTTAAAATGTGTCAAATAGAGAACTTAAGAAAAGAACCTTTCTTTCTGTTTATCAATGTTTGTTTTATAGTACTGGTATTTTAGGATGAATGCTGCTGCTTAATATGGTGTCTAGCACATAATTGTTTGCAGTAGATGCATATTGGAAATTAAATGAAATGAGAAGGAATAGTACTCTTATTCACTAATAGTTCATTCTGCCTTGGAGCCAATTATCAGAACAAAATACATTAAAAAAAAAAGCAAAGCAAAACAAGACAAAATTTGACCAAGTTAAAGAACCTTCTTAACTCTTAACTGTTGGGAAATGAGTAGTTTTAAGATTTTGGCCCATAATACTTGCATTATCCACATTTCTTTCTGAGTAACATAAAAGAAGTATAATACCTTGTGGGAACATAATGAACTTCCCATAACCAGCTTTCTGGAAAATAGCTCCGAATTTCTGGCTTGCTTACTGGTAACAGCGTCTTTATATCTAAGCAAAAAAAGCATATCTAATTATGAAAAAATATATAAATTCTACTTATAGCTGAATATTAAAATATGGACATTAATCTATAGTTTAAGCTTTTCTGGAAGGTCAATATAACAATGTTTAATGTTTTCAAAATAGAGCTATAAAGGTCTTAGAATTTTTCCACTAAGAATTACATTGACAAAACAAAGAGTAGAACTATTTTTAATTATTGGTTTCTTAAATTGTTAAATATTTAGAGCTTCTGAGATTACACAAGATACTGGCCAGTCTATAAAGTTCTTTGCATTTCTATCATTGCAATAATTGTGTTTATATTAGAAAATAAGGAGGTTTATGTGATTCTCTGCCTTAACTTGGTAATTTATTTATATTTACTTTAATAAAAATTGACAGAACTTCTGCATTTGTCTGAGATGCAGTAGTAGGGGCTGGATTTACTCTTCTGTCTCAAAAAAAATTGAAAACCAAATACAGTATGTAATACAACAGTTTTCAGATATCAGAACATAAGTAGAACAAGACTGTGACCCTCAAGAAGAGGGCAATAGATTAGGTGAATCCTAAAATTACCTCAGCTTACTGCTGGAGGCAGTTCACAGGCTAGGGCAGGGAGAGGGACCCAAGGAAAGCCTGTGATCTGAAAGATTTGTGCAACACAGATGGGAGTTTGGGGAGACCAAGTTGTCTAGAAGGAGGGGCAGAGTACTAGGGAGAGGGAACTGCAGGGAGTGACTTCAGTGCAGCTGAAGCCAAACTAGATAATAGTTTAAAAATTGGGAAATGAAAAAAATTATGTACTGGATAGCTCATTAAAATGCTGCTTGTAATAAGCAAAGATGGGAAAACAACCTAAATATGTACTCTGGTTGTTTTGCTTAATAATGTATCTTAATCATTGTCTACCTCAACACATATATTGCTACAAATATGAATTTTATGGCCATTTACCAAAGCCGTGGCTATTAGATATTGCCTAACGACAGGGATGCACTCTGAGAAATGTGTCATTAGGTGATTTCACCATTGTGTGAACATCATAGAGTGTACTCAGACTAACCTAGATGGTACGGACTACTATACACCTAGGCTATATGGTAGAGCCTATTGCTCCTAGGACACAAACCTGTGCAGCATGTTACTGTACTGGATACTATAGGCAACTGTACTACAAGAGTAAGTCTTTGTGTATCTAAATATATCTAAACAAAGGCTGGCACAGTGGCTCCTGTCTGTAATCTCAGTACTTTGGGAGGCTGAGACACAAGGATTGCTTGAGTTCAGGAGTTCAAGACCAGCCTGGACAACATGGTGAGAGTTCATCTCTATGAAAAAATACAAAAATTAGTCAGGCATGGTGGCACTTGCCTGCAGTCCCAGCTACTCAGGAAGCTGAGGCAGATGGATCACCTGAACCCAGGAGGTTGAGACTGTTGTGGTGAGCCGTGAGCATGCCACTGCACTCCAGCCTGGGTGACAGAATGAGATCCTGACATACACACACACACACACACACACACACACACACACACACACACACACATATGTATGTGTATATACACACACAGAATGAGATCCTGACACAAACACACAGCTATATATATGTGTGTACACACACACACACACACACACACACACACACACACACACACACACACACACATAATATAATATATGGGGTGCCAAAAAAATGTATACACATTTTAAGAGATGTTATCTTATGTATTACTTTTATGGTAATGGTAACGACTTTGAACACCTCTTGTCATTGTAGAAGTCAAACGTGAGTTGTATTCATCTTTTATTATCAGTATATAGTGACTATTATAATTTTAATACAGTTTTTTCCTTTCTTCAAAAAAAAAAAATACACACACACACACACACACACACACACCAAGGGTGCCAAAAAAATATATACACTTTTCAGAGACATTATCTATGTGTTATTTTTTGAAGTTGAATTGAATTACAGTAGCAATGTGCAGTATAATGTTCACTCAAAAGATGGCGTTATTTGGGAGGCTGAGGCGAAAGGATTGCCTGGGCCCAGGGGTTTGAAACCAGCCTGGGCAATTTGGTGAGACCTTGTCTCTACAATAAAAAAAAAAAAATGCCATTAATCAAATGAATGCTAATGTCACCATGCGAAAGGCAGGACAAAGAAAATGGCGGAAGCACAGTTGTTGTTTGAGGACTGCAAGACCATCTTGAAGTGGTATTTGAAATTCGAGAATGTTGTGGAAGTACAAAGACAATGGAGGCATGAGTATGCAACAGAACCTCCAGCACGCCTAACAATTGCATGCATTCATAAGTTTGAGATGAGTGGCACTGTGTGTGATGTGCACAAGGGAAGATCCTGAAGGCCTCACACAGCAACAAGTCCTGCCGTAGTTTGCCGTAATCAGAGGGTAATCACGTTGAGCACTTCTTGTCATTACAGAAGTCAATCATGGCTTGTATTCATCTTTTGTTATCGGTATATATTGAGTCTTATGATGTTAATGCAGTTTTTTCCTTTCTTAAAATGTGTGTACATGTTTTGGCACCCTCTGTATATACACATATATATATGAGGGGGACACCAAAAAACCTAGAATTTACTTTTAAAAATTGTGTATTTATTTTTACATGTTTAAACTTCAGTCACCTTCAAAGCACTCTCTGTCTGATGCAATGCACTTATTAAGACTCTTTTTCCACTGCTCAAAACAGTTTTTGGACTAGTCAATTTTTACGCCTTAAAGGGCATCTAAAGAAGCACTAAAGTGCTTCTGCCATTTTTTTGGTTTCACCTCTTTCCAGCGGCAAAACGTTTCCCTCTGAGGACTTTTTTCATCAAGGGAGACAGAAAAGAGTTACTGGGGCGAGATTGAGTGAATAGGGAGGGTAGGACACAGGGATCATGCAGGTTTTGGTCAAAAACTGCTGAAAAGTCCATGTGGGGTGGGCAGGTGCACTCATAAATCATCCATCACAAAATGGTCAAAGGTGTTGAAAGAATCTCAAAAAAAAAAAAAAAAAAATGCTGGAGGGTCTCTGTGGCTCAAGCCTGTAATCCCAGCACTTTGGGAGACTGAGGTGAGAGGATTGCCTGAGCCCATGGGTTTGAGACCAGCCTGGGCAACATGGTGAGACCTCATCCCTACAATAAATCAAAAAAATTAGCTGGATGTGGTAGTGCTTGCCTGTAGTTCCAGCTATTTGAAACCCAGCAGGTCAAGGCCAGGATTCTGTGAACGTGACTCTAGTCTGGGCGATGGAGTGAGACTCCAACTCAAAAAAAAAAAAAAATTCACTGAAGCCAAATGCAGCCTCTCACACCAATGCTAGCTGGCACACTGCTGCTGATAGGTTCCTAGAACACTTACTTAGCAGGAAAAGTCTGTACTACAAGGGAACTGCCCTCCAAAAGACAACTCCAGGTTTTTTGGGGGTAGCCCCTTTTTATAATATGGTACTGTAAAAAAATACCATATTATAATCTTATGAGACTACTACCATATGCAGTACATTGTTTACCAAAACGTCATTATGTGGCACATGTCTGTATAAAACAGGTGCTATCGTACTGCTTTTGCTTCTTTTGTCAAAGACTATATGTAAATGGAAGGAAAGTCCCAAAAGTTCTGAACGTATATTCATGAGAGTTCTATAAATTCTGAAAACATGTATTGTGGTTGAAACTGAAGTTATTTATCGACTTTTATATAAGTACACTTTACCTTATGCTAGCTTTAGAAATCTTGTGTTATATTTAGTCAGTGTAGGTATAAACGGAATTTCTAATGGTTGTAATATCATAGAACCATAGAATTTTAGAACTCATAGCCTTATTGGAGGAGATGATCTGGCTGAGGCTTCTTGCTTGAGGCTCAGAGAGGATACATAATCATCCAAATTTACGGGATGATCTAGCTTTAAATTTATACCAGGTCTTGACTCTGAACTAGTGTACTCTGCTTTGTACTATACTTTTTCTGATTCCCAAGAATGACAGATTCTTTTCTTATAGGCATTTCCAAGTTATCTTTTCTACTTTCAATTGTAAATAGAGCATGAAAGCTGCCTTTCTTGGCAGCATGGAATTATATAAAATTCCCCCAATTCTTGGGTAGAATTCTGATAGAAAACATCATACTTACGTAGCCTTCCCAGTTGCATATTTTTATGAGAGTGGTTTGCACGAAACTGGTTTGCAATGATACAACATTCGTTGAAAGCTCTGATGCATATTGGCCCTATGGTAACCCGGGCTACTCGCTGTTCACAGCTTTCATCATCATTACGATGGGCTCCATCGTAACAACATTTCTTTGTTACTCGATGTTTGTATTTAGCAGCTGAAATGGTAAAATAATACAAGTGCCCTTGATCATGCATAGAGTCATGATATCTCAGACTTAGAAGGAATCAAGCAATACCTGGTTTCTACTGCCATATGACACCCCTATCGACCATAGCCGTGGTAGTTGACAGACAAGACTCACCCTGGAACTGCTCTAGGACTGAGAAGAATCTGACCTCACCAGATGGTCCATTCCAATTCATACTCAAAGGTTAAAAGGCTTCCTGCAACTAAGCTAATACTAACTCTTGAAATTGGCTATTTGGGTTCAGCACTCTTTGAGGAAAATAAGTTAAATATCCAAGAAGCCTTCAAGTATTATCACTGTACAAATATTTCTTTCTTTAAGCTAAATATGCTATTATTTTCAAAAATTTCTTCTATAACATGGTTTGTGGACTTTTACTACTGGCATCATCCTTCATTATAAGTACTCATATTAGTCAATGCGTTTCTTTTTATGTCAGAACTTAGAATAAGGGTTAGAATTAAAATAACTCATACACAAATGGAAGAAATTATTATATTACTACAAGCATTATTATTAATTGATCTCATTTCACTAACTCCCTGTTTGATTTTTTTTCTACTGTGACATGCCAAATTACCACATATCACTTAAATAATTATTTTAAAATAATTCCCATTAGATATATTTTCCATATAATAATCCCAAATGTTATGACTATTAAGTATATGAAATAGAAGTAATGGTTTTCTAGGCATAACCCAAAGATAATCAAATCATGTATTTTGTCAGAGTAAAATGGAAGAATTTAATTGTTAGATGAAACTTGTAGAGATAAAATATTTCTAACAAAGGTTAATATTTGGATTTTAGAGATAGAAGTAATAAAGACCTATTTTCCTCAGATTAAATACATGACAAATGAACTACAAGAATTATTTGGATTAATCTTTCAGAGAGATGAGCTAGACCTCCATACATACCTTCCTTTTCACTCATTCTATTTGAATTAGGGTAAATTATGGAATATTTCATTTTCTCCAGCTTTTGAATGATATTAACATAATCTTTTTATAATCATATGAATTTTAGAGTACCTGCTTCCTGTATTTTCTCTTGCAGTGTTCTTCTTGGCCTGAGAATTTCTTTACAAGGCTCATCTGTTTAAAAAAAAGACAAAGACGATGGATTAAAAAGGAGACAAAAATGTCAAACAATTGCATGAAATTATTTAAGCATTCAAAACATTCACAAATTATTCATTCAACAAATAATGAGAGCCTACTTAAGATGAGAAATTGTGCACCACGCATCTTACTTAATATGACTTGTTTTATCCCTAGTGGAGGTCACGATCCAGTGTCATGTAGTTTGACTTGTTTTGTCCGAATTGGTTTTGAATCTCGCAACCTTTTTGATCCACTGATTACAGAGAAATACGTAAGCATTTAAAGTAAACAAGGTTTTTGTTGGGCATGCTATTTTTATTATTTGCTCTTTGTGCTACATTATTACAAATATAAATATGAATACCATAGTATCAAGTATAATTATAAACCATTTTGAAACCATAGATAAAAGAGGATTAAGATAAGGTTCCTGTTCTTAAAGAGCTCACAGTGCATTGGTGAGACAAGACTTATAGCTAAGTGTAAGAATGTGTAACGACACATTGCTATTGATATTACTTGTAAATATATCTAGTCCTTACAACACCCTCCCTACTAAAGGAGGAGGGAAATCAATTCTATATGGCAAAAAGTTCTCATAGAGAAGATGATTTTTACGCTAGCTTCTCCAGGATAACAAGGGGAAAGCAGTACCAACGAACAAAGGCCCAAAGGTGTGAAACAGCACAGTGCCACTCAGAAACTAGACACTTGGTCCTTTGTGTAGCTTAGGCATAAGGTAAAGCACAGCAGAGTAAGAGATAGCTGGAGAGAGCTGCAGAGAAGATCATGGATGGCTCTGGGCACTACACTAAAGATTTTGTACTTTATCCTGAAAGCCAATTAAATATTTTAAACAGGAGAGTCACATAGTCATGGCACTCTAAGATCAATGCAGAGACTATTCTGGAAGAGGAACAGAAAGGAGGTCTGGGGAGGCAAGTGATCAAAGTGAATTTCAGTAGTAAAAGTGCTGAGCACGTTACCACTTTCGTGGGAGCTGTCTGCATTTGCGTTGGTGAGGAAGGTAAGTCCAGCTAGATGGAACACATCTGCATTGTTGTGGCCACCACCGGCCCCACAGCCCAGATCACTCTTCTCTAAAACCTGAAATACCTGTCCAGAAAGGCAAAATGTTGAGCCTATTCAGATAAATAAAAGATTCCCTCAAAAAATTAAAAGGTACTAGTTTTTTACATGGTTATAACAAACCAGTGAAATACACAGGTGACTCATTGATCAAATGAAAAAAATAAATTTTCCAACTTTGCTTCTAAATTTGTCATTTTTGCATTTGTAAATTCATACTTATTTAAAAGTTACTCAATAACTAAGTCTTAATAAGTAGCTTGGATGAAGTGGTTTTAGAAACTGACCCATGGTGTTTTGTACATAGAATATATACTGCAATCAATATAATGTCCTAAATAAATAATCGGTACAATTGTATGAAGGGGTGAATTAACAAAGAAATTAGTTTTTAAGTTGCTTTAAAAAAAGAACAACCTCTTGTGTTTTGGTGGGGAGGGTCTTGGGTTCTAAATGGATGAGAACTTGTTTGGGGGCTTCCTCCAGTTTTAATTTTGACCCCTAATGTCCTTTTCTCTCTGAATATTTTTTTATTTTAAAGATTCTCGGTTTTTTTTCTTCCTTGTTCAAAGAAATTCAAGTCTAGAAAATAATAGCTGGGCGTAATGGAGATAAATAAGAACTTAGGAGAATTGAATAATTTTTAAATTCTTCTGTGCCACAGATTTTAACAGGAGTTTTTTAAAAATTCAAAAGTTTTTTCTTGTGTTGCTACTAGATACTATAACCACCATTACCACTTCACCTCAAATTCCCAAATTCTTCTCATGGATGGCACTTTTGCTCCATGAATGTAACTGCTATCGTGATCACGGTTTTTTTTTTTTTCTTTTTTAAGTTGGAGTCTTACTCTGTCACCCAGGCTGGAGTGCAGTGGCATGCTCACGGCTACCACAGCCTTGCCTCCTGGGCTGAGGTGAACCTTCTACCTCAGCCTTCTAAGTAGCTGGAACTATAGGCTGGTGCCATCACACCCAACTAATTTTTTGATTTATTGTAGAGACAAGGTCTCACCAGTTGTCCAGGCTAGTCTCAAACTCCTAGGCTCAGGAAATCCCCTGCCTCAGCCTCCCAAAGTGCTGGGATTACAGGCATGAGCCACTGTGCCTGCCTAGTTAGATAATGTTTTTAAAATGCTTAAATCTCCATAGGAAAAAAACAAAAAGAGGTTGACCTGTGTTTTGGGAACTAACATGAGGCTACCTTATCTTCCTAAGAACTACTGTGTTGAGAAGATTATAGAAAAGCAGATCTAGTCTTCCCTTAATTCTTCCCCCATACTTTGGGCCACACTTCGTGAAGCCCTGCGTGCATTGAGCCACACCACAGGCATGCACTACTTAACTCTTTCCATGGGTCTTTTGGCTCCTCCTTTCACTCCATACACAGCGCTGTCCACTGCTGCTAATGCCACCCATGAGTTCAGCTCGGTTGCCATATTCAGAGACATAGTTTGGCCTGGAGAATATGTATCTGCACCAGGAGACAGGTTTACCTAAAATTTCATTTGAAAAAGAAAAGACGAGATTCCTTGTATGAGACAGAACTTTTCAGAGGCATCTGCTTTGACAGCCTCCTTCATTCAGGAAAAAAATTCAATTGTGAGTCATAATTGATGGCTTACCTGGAGCTGGTTGCCACACTTTTCTTCAACATTTAACCAGACTGAGTCAGACACTAATTCTGCTGTCTGCTCTCCTGTGACAATGTAGTAAACCAGGAGACGGGCTGAAGGAACCATGTTCTGTGTCACTGGAATGTTTATACTCTGGTAAGATGCATCTGCAAGTTTTTCCCTTGTGCCAAAGTGTACAATTTTGCCCTTGGACAAAATCTAAAAATAAACAGCAGCAACAACAGTAAGTATAAAAACAAAAACTGTGCTTCAGGATGGAGCTTGGAGCTGGAGTAGAAATTATTAAAGAAAAATAAAGTTAACATGTATGGGCACACTATGTGCCAGGAGCTTTAACATTTATTTAACTCCTTTAATTCTCACAGTACACCAGTAGGATATACATATTACTCTCATTGACAAAACTGAGGCTCAGGAATTAACTAAAAGTTATACTGATTTTAATTCAAAATCCTATAACTAGCAAATTAGAGAGCTAAAATTTGAACCTAGCTCTGTTTAAAGTCATCACACTACCACTAAAACCTCCTTTGCTTCATTTATTTAAAAAAAATAGGTGAATAAATGGAGTGGATATCATCTTATTTGAGGGTTACATTTTAAAGACAGAGATTGGATTTTAAACTGAAGGTGTAAGTTTAAAAAAAAATCACAAGAAGTCAAAATGTCCTAAAGGATCCCTTAAATTGACCTTAGAGAACAGTACTACATACATGATTTTGGTACATAGTCCATAAAGTTTCCCTAACACTTCAATAGTCAGTATTTTTCTATGATCCTCATTAATTTTTTTTTTTTAATTGGAGTCTCACTCTGTTGCCCAGGCTGGAGTGCGGTGGCATGCTCACAGCCACCCCAGCGTTGACCTGCTGGGCTCCGGCGATCCTTCAGCCTCAGCCTTCCAAGTAAGTGGAACTACAGGCATCGCCACCACGCTCGGCTAATTTTTTGATTTATTGTAGAGACGAGGTCTCTCCAAGTTGCCCAGGCTGGTCTCGAACCCCTAGACTCAGGCAATCCTCTAACCTTGGCCTTCTAAAGTGCTAGAATTACAGGCTTGAGCCACTGTACTCGGCCAATTTTTTTTTTCCTTCAATTTCTTCCTCAAAAATATTGAGAAAGCCATCACCACCTGTTTGGCCTTGCCATTGGAATAATTCACTCCATTGCTTTGGCGATTGTCAGGAAGCCCTTAACATTTTTTGCATATTTTTTTCCCTAGGTTTCCAAAACAGGCTTGATTGCTCCACCTCCTGTTCAATATAAGTGATGCAATAGGGATGTTGCTGAGTGTATAACTGGAACAGGCGTGACAGGACCCAACACTTAAGAGCAGGATTTGGGTATCCCCTTTTATGACAATGAAATGCACTTAATGTACTAAATCTAGGCATGTAATCTTCAGCCATGAAATAGAGCAGAGCTTAGGTAAGTTAATCAGGTTCTCTCTGTGGAGTAATTGGGCTGTCTTTGATGAAAGGACTTATCAGATCAGGAGTCAGAGTTCCCTCAGCTCAAATCAAAAGCTTTCTGACCCGAGTGACAATTGTGTCTTTTAATTTCTTTGTCCTTCAGTTTGCTCATCTGTGAAACGGTCATGAAAATCATGCCCTATCTCAAAGGTTTTTTAAAAACTGATATTCAAGTTAGATGATGTCCCTGAAAGTGCTTTGTAAATACAAATGTAAGGGATTGTTCTAATACTGCTCTACTTACCAAGTAATTATAGTGAGTTATTTTTTCGATATACGGACTTCTGGGGGTAACAATAATATTCAAATGTTCTCCCACGAGCAAAGCTTTATGGTTTTCAGTCCAATCAATATAAAGGTAACTTTGGCTGAGAGACGAATATGCTATTGCTCGGTAAACTTCGTTGGCCTGATTTCCTTCTGGAAGATCTGGGTCATCGGTTTGGACCTGAAAAGGAAAATTTCAAAAAGACGTGGAATTTGGTGAAACGTTTTCTGCAAAACATACCTTTTAAATTCCTTTCTTTGCTTTATACATTTCTAGATTTCACAATACCAAATGCTGAAGGAAGAAAAAAAACCACTCCATTATTTCAGTGATTCTATAGCTATGGTATCAAGTAACTTTACAAAGACTATGAACAAGGACAACAGGATTATGGGCTATAGTGGAAAAGTCTGGTGAAGTGAAGAGAGAAAGATGCGTTCTCTTCATTTCACCAGGTACTGACACTATTCCTAAAATGTGATGGTAAGTTAAGGACTTTTCCTATGAGGTGAGATGGCAGAAAATGGAGGGAGGAGAAGGAAAGGGGTGGAGAGGCAACACGAACTCTTGAGGTCCAGTTTTCATTGTGAATTAGAGGAGTGCTTATAAACATGGGGTAGGGCAGAAATAATATGGCAGCAATATCTATCTTCAGACAGCAGAAGGGTTACACACTCTGGAGTGGCACATGGGTTTGTATTCCTGTGCAGCCACTTTTTAACTCTGATAAGTGATTTAATCAGAAGCCTCCATTTCCTCTGCCACAGAATGGCAAAGACAATATTCTCTAACTCACATTGCTGATTAAATGGGTATTAAATGCGTTTTTCATAAAGCTCTTGTCTAGCACTTCGTAAGCGTTCAGTGGATGATAGTGAACACATGCATGCTGTACTCGTTGGCCTGTGTTATTAACTTACTCGTATTTTATTTGAGATTGGGAACTTAAAAATATTATTTGCTGGTAGAGAAGACCACTAAGTGAGCTGTAAAGTAGAGTGGTTCCTGCAGTCAGAAAAAAGGGACTCTTCCACATTTGACTCCTTTGTGACCTTGAAAAGAGATTAAAAGTGGGGGGTGGAGGCTATTCCTATCACGCATGTCCACTGCTATACCTATTCTTAAGCTTCTAGAGTCTGATATAGACTTACTGATGTGAGACAAAATAATTAGTTTTGGTTCTCAATTTTAAAAATTGATAGATTTATCTTCCTCAAGAACCATTCAGTGGATTAGCAGATTGTCTCCAGGATTCATTTGTTTTGGATGCAAAACTGTGAAGCCTCTCGCTAAACTGGGGTATAAAATCTGCCGCATCTGTTCTGCATACTAGCCAAGACATACAGTCAAAAGTACACACTGTCCTAGAAAATAGAGCAGGAGAATTCTGCTCACATTAAACTCCAGCACCGTCACTCCAGATGGGAGATTAACCACAAACGAAGCTACTCCATCAGTGACACGTGTTACACTTTTCCTTGGCTCCAAGTCAGTTGCCTCTTGATTTTCATCGAATGTTTGTGCATTCAGGGTTACTGGGACCCCTCCTACCAACTGGTCAAGCGAATCCTTAACCTGCACCTGTTTGTCAAAACAATCCAAATCAACGTCAACAGTTCATCACTTCTTTTAAAGCCTAACAATTCTGAAATAATTTTCTTTTCTCCCTACTAAAGTATAAATTTTTTTAGAATGGAAAATATAGTTTACTTAGAAAGTAAATGAGAGAGAGAGACACAGAGAGAGAGAGAGAGAGATTGAGAGATTCACTGCCTCAAGGTAGGGTAGGGGGCCAAGGCTAGGACATAGGAAACATGGTGGCCATAGCTCAAAGAGCCACAAGGACACATCAGAGTTTAACAGAGCAATGGTCAATTTTTTTTCTTAGACTTTGTTTTTTCTTTTCCTGAGAAGGGGTCGAAACATATTACCCAGACTGGAGTGCTTATTCACAGGCACAATCACAATGCACTTTAGCCTCAAACTCCTGGACTTAAATGATCCTCCCATCTCAGCCTCCAAGAGTAGCAGGGACTACAGGCATGTGCTACCACGTCTGGCTTATGTATGTTTAATTCAATAAAGAGAAGTGTGTTCTCAGCTTATAGAACAGTTTGATTCTACCTAGTTAAATTATTCTTGAATTAATCTTCCATTTATCAAGCACTCAAAACATTAATATCATTCTATTAAGTCAGCTGAGGAGTAGATGTGATAAGGTCTTCTGCTATCTAGCTTGTGGATTTGTTTGATTGGTTTAGGACTGGATAAAAAAGAAAATGAAGCAATTACTTTTGTGAATTATTCTTTTGGATATGTGAAATGATAAATAGATATACCTTTTTGTTTCCCTAACTTTTACTTCTCACCATCATGCATATATATATTTATATAATTTCTAAAAAGATATTTTATTTTATTTTTATGTGTATTATAAAATATATTTTAAATTTATATTCTCTATAATATATTTTCTATGATATTTTATTATATATACTATGCATTACTATATATTATATGACATTATATTTTATTATATGTATTATATATTGTATATGTATTAAGAACCTACAAGCATGTCCAAAACTTGCTTTAGGCTTGGTAAATCTTTTTCTCTTAAAGGCCAGTGATCCACAATAAGTATAAGTAACACATTTTAATTATACTTAAGTTGATATTTTAAACTAACATTTTTTCAAAGAATAAAAAAAGTGTTCTAGCTTTCTAAGAGCAGAGCACAAAAATTTTCACATACAAATAATATGCTATGTATAATACAAATACAATATAATAAATACCAAATATAATTAAAAAATCAAATGAATGTTCCAACTCCATACTGTCGGCATTTAAAAAAAGAAAAGTGGAGGAAGGAGATAAAAATTAAACAGGAAGGAGTAAGCGAAAACAACAAAAAAAGAAGTTAGAAAGAGAAGTCAAAAATGGAAAGGACAGAGAGCAATACAGTTATGCACAAATACACAGATGAAGTAATAAACACAGAAATACACACTCAGAGATACACTGGAAGTGAAAAATGGTGAGAGAAAAGGGCCTATTTTCAAGGAATGATATCTCCATTTCAAGATTTTTAGGAACTTGCCACCAAATAATTTTAAATGCTAGTATTCTTTGAACTGTAGGTGTAGAGTTTTATTTACACATCATTTAATGCAATGCTCACCCAACACAAGGCTATGTTGCCCTAACTGTTGAGGCCACTCCCAAGGTTACAGCTGGCTGGCAGTTTCTCACCCTGTCTGTATCCATAGGAGAGGCAGGTTTTACAGAATGAGATCCCTCTGTGACTTATCACTCCAGCATCCTTCTCCCGTTTGCCACCCACGTGCTTTCCATAAACAGAAAAAAGATAATCATATTCAGTAGGGTCCCCCCGCCATCTACCTTGATAGAATATGGAATCCCAGGCTTCAAGAAAAGAGGAGTAGCAACCAAATTCAGTTTGTAGGGAGAAAGGACATATTTGATGCCAGGTATTTCTGCCTCTTCAGAAAATCCACCTAAGGAAATGATAAGCATCATGCTGACATTTTTTAGAATTATCATAACCTGTATGGATGTCTATTTGGTCTCTGTATGCCTCCACAGACTTAATCATTCACTCACTCCATTCCTGCACTCATCCATTTACCTATAGTAAGTAGGACATGGTTCAGAGGGCCAGCACAGAGAAGAGTTTAGACCTCTGGAGTTGCCTTGCAGAAGTAGAGCTATACACTGGAGACTGGACTGTGGGGAAATGCGAGGAAAGAGCACCACTTTTCTTGAACTGAATATGTTCAAGGGATTGAGGAGAAAAGGAAAGGGTAGTTCACAAGCGGAGCCTTACAGGGTTCATAGAGCTCAGAGATATGAAGAGAAATGGAGAAGAATCAGAAAATGAGAGCCCGATGTAGAAAGAACTCTGAGGGTCTACTCAAAAGAGCACAGTAGTATTACCCTCTAGGTAAAAAATTAAATTGAACTTTTTTCTTTCTTTCTCTTATTTTTATTTTTTGAGACAGTGTCTCGCAATTGCCCAGGCTGCACTTGAACTCCTGGCCTCCCAAAGTGCTGGGATTACAAGCATGAGCTACTGCACTAGGCCGATTTTTGCAACTGTTCAGTTAAAATATATATCCCAGTGGTGGCTCCAAAATGTTAGGTCAGATGACCAGGGTGGGGTTGTGTAATCCTGTGCCACATGAAAGCTGCAAAGAATTACACAGCATTTAGACTGGAAAAATATAATTTATTTAGAAAGCAAAGTAGAGAAAAGAGAGAGAAGATTCACCTCCTCAAGGTAGGAGAGGGGGTCAAAGCTTAAGAAAACATAGCCTGGCCATAGCTCAAAGATCACATGACCAGACCATAGCTTAGCCAAACACTAACAAATGGAGAGAGAGAGAGAGAGAGAGAGAGAGAGACTCACTTCCCCAAGGCAGGGGAAGGGGCCAGAGCCAAGAAAAATGGCGGCCATAACTGAAAGAGCCACAGGGACACACCAGAGTTTAGTAAAGCAATGGCTAAGTTAAGCTATTAAGAATAACATGAAATGCTAGCATCCCCAAACTCCTTTCCAATATTACATCCCAAGTAGCCAATGTAGCTTTCCTGTAATTCAGCCAAACTGGATGAGCTGCTGTCCTCAAAATCAAGATTCACACGTTACCCTTCCTGGCCTACGCTTTCCATGGAGGGTGAACGCTTACCCTGTCTACCATCCCTGTCTCAAAACCCTACTTATCCTTCAAGACGGATCATCTTCACTGCACTGTTCTTGGTTGTTCAACAATCATCTAGAAGCTCACCTTCCTCTGAAGGTCAATAGCATTAAGTTCTTTGCTTAGAATACATATGGAATTCTTTCTTGTAACAGAGTTTGTGGTTTGCTGTCTTATACCAGATGCTAGTTTGTAAACTATTTGAGTGCTGGGATTATACACCAATCATATTCTCAGGCCTGCATGTTTAGCAACACTCTTTAAATATCTCATAAACATTGCTTAAACTGAATTTATTTGAAATAAGTTGAGGAAAAAATAAAAGAAAGAAAGAAATATTAAAATAAGATTGAAAACTTTAAGTTCTAGGAAGCACTTAGTTAAACTCTGCCATCGTACAGAGACGGAGACCAAAACAATGATAATAGTAAGACCCTTCATTTGTATAGAGCTTATTAAAGATTTTTAAACACATAACCTCATTTTGGTTTTGGTTCTCACCAGAGGAGAGCACTAGGGTGCCAAGTGTTCAAACCAGATAGCTAGCAGAGCCATTTTGTATATAAATTGGGTGGTGTTATTTTTGCAGCTGAAGGACTAGGGACCCCATCTTGCCCAGTGACTACAGAGAGACAGAGCTCTATTGTCTTTTTATAAAGATATACAAATCTACATTTTATAATAATGTTAAACGTAAAATTTAACTATAAAATAAAATACGAAATAATGATAGAAATTATTTATACCTTTATATTCTAATTATTTCCCAAAAGAAAGTACACAACACACACAATTTATTTACCTGTAGCCTCTATGACATTTACAGCAATATAAAGGTACTTGTTGTTTAAATCTTCTAGACCGTTATAGGACAGTTCTTTCACCGCTGTTTCAGAATCAAATGTGACTCGTGCAATTCCATTTGTCAACTTTTGAAAAGGGAAAAACGGAAGAGTTATTTTAGAGAGGAGCTTATAAGAAAAAATTAGCAAAATCTGCTTTTGCTAGCTTCTAAATTAAAGGCAAATGTCAGAGGAATGGTTTAGCACTACCACTAAAGTGAATAACTGAGTCCACAGTTAAGCCTGAAATGCTATTTTCCAATTTATTTGTACAAAACTATAGATGCAGAAGTGTCTTTGAACATCACATGGTCCTACAGGTCTTTTTGGTACCAGCTGACAAACATGCCTTATTCTGATTCCTGAGTCATCATTCATTTTTCTGGGACTCTTAGCTTACTTCTGCCCTTAACTGAGAGTTTGCTGGATTTTATAACCTTTAATTTGTACTTCACGGCTCACAAATTTAAAAATAAATTTACAAGAACACAATGGGCAAAGGGCTATGGAGTTAAGTCATATGTAGTATTTAATTTTTAACACACCAGTAAAATAAATGCTGCCCTATTTTTCCTTCTAAAATTGAATGACTTGAGGCCAAGCATTTTTGTCTTATTTAGCTTCAAATCTCAGTGTCTAGCTTAGAAAATTGCATTTCCAAAAGTTATTTAATTTTTGTCTGGAATAATTATGTAAGTAAGTCTTTTGAAAAAGCAGAGGCTAAATAACTGATAGTGCAAAACATATGAATATGCAACAGCGAGCAAAAATGGCATAAACTCATGTCACCTGTGATATAACGTCCAGAATGCTGAATAAGGGAAAAGGGGGTGAGGGCTCTAATCTCAGTTCCAGCAACCACTAGCTCTTAACTATAGACAAATAACTTCACAAATATTTATAGAGCACTTACTCTTTGCAAGAAATGTTGCTGTCTCTGGGCATATAATGGGAATTATTCAGACCCACAAAGAGTTTGATGATAGATAAGTAAATAAAGCATTCCAGTAAAGAAAGGTTTCTCAACCTCAGCATTACTGACATTTCAGACAGGATCATTTTTGTTGTAGGGGCCTGCTCTGTGCAATGTAGGAGTTTAGCAGCATCCCTGGCCTCTGCCCACTATAGGCCAGAAGTCACACGTCTCTGGACCTTGCCAAATGTTCTCTTGGGGGTAAAAATCATCCCTGGTTGAGAACCACTGCAATAAACCATGAAAAATGATTCAATCAGAGAGGCTCAGGCCTAAGGACATATAGCGGGAACGGGAGTCAAAGAGGTTTCCCAGAGAAAGGGAGTCAATGCTGAAACTTGAAGAATGAGAAGAGAGTAACCAGACAAAGAAGGGGTAGGAGAGGACAAAGGGAAGGAGCATTCCCAAGCAGAAAGAACAGCATTGCAAAGACCTGGAGGCAGGAGTGACTGTGGTAAGTTAGGAAAAGTGGAGTGATTGATAAAAGGGGGGAGGAGGAAGTGGCAGGAGATCAGCTGGCAAAGAGGCTGACGCCAAGGAAAGTGGTCATTACACCAAGAGCAAGAGGAAGCCAACAGAGGATCTTAAGCCGATCTCAACTTCCACACCTATATAAGTGAACTAGATGGACTTGAACTAGACGGTTTTGAGCTAATTTTCCATCTCTCACATCCTAACGTATCCCTAGGTATGAGTGAATGTGTCTTCCACACGTCTTACCAATGTGTTTTGCATTGCTTTTTGCATCATTTCTTTTTGATCATCTTTTAAGTCTTCTTTAATTCCAAAAAAGATATAAACGTCAGCCTCACTGACTACTTTATTATAAAAATATCTGTAAAACAATAGCATAAATTGTTTTGCTAGCATGGTTACAATAATAAGATTCTGATCAAATATAACAATCCGAAATTACGTAAAGCACTTGATATACTTTAAAAAGCCTTGCATGCACTATCACATTTCATCCTCATAAAGTCATAATAATAAAGCTTGAGTATGGATTTTTATTACTATGTGCTATAGATTTAAGAAAAGATCCTGGGGAGATCAAAAGACTCATATCCTGAGCCCCTTCCTATAGGCCACATTATTCCTGTGGTAATTTTCATGTCAATGGGTACCTAGTCTCTATTTTCTTTTATGTCTTTAAAAGGTACATGTTCAATCTCACTGTTGTATGAGATAAATCCTCTTTTTAAAAAATTCAAACTATATTGCTTTCTACATTAGCAAGTAATACTGCAGCAAGAACTAAGTTTTCTTATTCATGATTTGAGCAAATGAATCGTCTCCATTCCAAGAAGTCAGTTTCTATCATTTACTCTCAAGTGAGCCTTTTATGCTGGTTTAGACTAAGTGACAAGCACTTTATTTTCAGAATAAATTCTAATTAGAGAGGCAGTAGAGAGTAGCATTTGAGGCAGAGACTCTGGAACCATATGGGCTGTGCAACTTACTATGTGATATTGAGCAAATTGTTTAGCATTTATGTACCTCAGTTTTTAACTTGTATCATGGAAATAGTCATAGTATCTACGTCAGAGTTGTTTAAAATTTAAACATGTTAATATATGCTAAGAAAAGTGTCTGGCACATAGAGTTACAAAAATTGGTTATTCATAACTATGTTAAATTGCCATTTTCCCATGACATAAGCTTGCAAAACTAATTCCAATTAGTTCACGGTCTTTGCAGCTCCTTGCAAACACAGGGTATCGGAAGAGTCTACTTTCTCTGGGCTGACTTTGTAACTTGGTTTGGACAAAACAATGTGGTAGAAGAAATGGTGTGCCACTACCCACCCTAGGTCTCAAGACTTTTATGCTTCTGTTTCCTCTCTCTTTGAGCATGTCTGCTGCTACAGGCTAGCCTGCCAGATGATGAGAGAAACACATGGTCCAGTCACACTTTTAACCCCAGCCAACTGCCAGACCCGTGAATAAGACCATCCTAGGCCAGCCAGCCCCCAGCTGACCTGCCAATTGACTGCAGGTACATGGGCAAGCCCAGCTGACATCAGCCTGGCTCAGCAGAACTGCCCAACTGACTCGTAAATGGTTGTGGTTTCAAGGCCCTGGATCAAACTTTGAAGCGTTAGCTGGCTGACTAAGTCTTAAAAAAGACAAGAAGTAAAGGCTTCATATCTCAGTTCCAATACCCTAAGTCCTGCTGGTTTCTAAACATATATACTAAGCTGAAATCTTTTAGACATTTGTTGCTGGTGAATAACCAACAAAGCTAAAATCAGAATAAACAAATAAACGATCTGCATGATGTTTTCTCAGACAGTCAGACCCAAAGTCATGGCAGACTTTGCTAAGAAGTCACAGGTCTCATGGTGAGCAATTATCTTTGACCAGAGTTGGCACTCAATTTAGCTAGTTAATCTGGAAAAAAACAAAAACCACCTTTCTTACCTTGCTTTTATAGTAATTTCAAAATTCTTAAAGTCTTTATAACCAATGAAATTACTTTCTGGTTCTATTGAGACCGAAAAATGTGGCAGAACTGAAAATGAAAACAAAGAGGCAATATTACCATTTAGATTAGAGTAGCCTTTAAAACCTAGCAAGCTGTACCTTCTGGTATCTTTGGACAAGCTATAACACCAACATAATGTCCACTTTATCATCATCACCACCATTATCATCATCAACCACAGTATCTCTGGGGAGCCTTCCCACTCCACAAATCGGAGGTCAATCCGGCACTTTGCTGCTATTTTGATTATAACATTTATTGTGGGCAATAGATTATTTCCTCCACTAGAGTGTGGAATTCTTGGAAACAAACAAACAAAAAAATATTTTCTATTCACCTTTGTATATCTCCCAACTTTTCAATAAAGGAGTAACATGATGAGATTTGCATTTCAAGATTGTTTTGGCTAATACCAAGTAAGATAGCTTGGAAGCATGAAACACAGACTAGGAAGCTTTTGCGGTAGTCCGGGAAGGAGCCTGGTGATGAATTGATGAGGGCGATTACAGATTGCAAGAAGTGGTGAATTCTAGATATGAAGCAAACACACTGGGAGGAAGGGAGATTGTTTAGGATTATATGATACAAGGAGCCTATACATCTTTAAGGTTGAGTTTCTTTTTTTTTTCCTAGACACATCACTTTTTATTTTTATAAAGCATGCTAATGCCATCAAAGAATTTGTAATAAACATGGATAGCTGAAAAAAATTAAAAAGCTAGTAACACACTGTTATATATAATGTGTGTTCAATTATATTAAAATATAAATATATAACAAGATTGAAATAAGATGCTAGAATGTTAACAAAAAATTTTTTCTGTGTAATAACATTACTGTTTTTATTTTTATTTTGAATTTTTTGGGATATAAGCTATATATTAGATAATATCCTTGAATCAGTGTTAGATTTCTCAGGTGTGATAATGGTATTATGGCTGAATAGGAGAATGTTCTTATTAGAAAATACATGCCTGAAATTTACTTTCAAATGGCTTTTTTGTTACTGACTTTAATTTTTTTCTTCAACTTTTTAATTGGGATAAAATATACATAACATAAAATGTATCATCTTAACCATTTTTAGTGTATTAAATACATTAATAATGTTGAGCAACCATTACCACATCCATCTTTATAACTCTTCATCTTATAATACTGAAATGCTATCCCCATTATGAGTTTCATTTTGACAAATTTTTTTGGTGACTGTTTTTTTTTTTAGTTTGAGTCACTCTGTCACCTAGGCTGGAGTGCAGTGGCACGCTCATGGCCACCGCAGCCTTGACCTGCTGGGCTGAGGGTGATTCTTCCGCCTCAGCCTTCCAAGTAGCTGGAACTACAGGTGCGTGCTACCATGCCTGGCTAATATTTTGATTTATTATAGAGATGAGGTCTCGCCAAGTTGCTCAGGCTGGTCTCGAACCCATGGGCTCAGGCAATCCTCTCACCTCGGTCTCCCAAAGTGCTGTGATTATAGGCGTAAGCCACCACACTGGCCTGTTATCGCTGTTCATTGTTAAAATTCGTATAAGTATTTACTCTTCTCCATATTATTATGAGTCTTTTGAGGGAATACAAAATGGTTTCAAGCAGAAGAAAGTTAAATTTGACAACAGAGCACATAAATGCTCTAGTAAACTACTACAAGAAATGAAAAAATCAAGCTATTTATATGTTATTAACCCATTCATATTATTGGTTTCAAGACAAGACTATGCTAAATATTCAAATCAATATATTAGGGATTTGTGAGCCAGAACAAAAAATAGTGTTGGAGTAGGGGTAAGGAAACCCAACTTTGTCTTTGTTCTTTCACTAATTGGTTATAAGACTTGAGAAAAACATTTGTTGGTCTTACTGGGTCCTATTCATCTCATCTCTGTTTAAGTTTTTCCTAATAATAATCACAATTCTAGAAAGGACCTTAAAGAGTCAAGCTTTTCAGGCGACTAGATATCTTCCAGCACTATGATGAGAAACACAAGTCCAGAGAAGTTGGTCTGCTCTCTCAAGGTTAACAAGGACATGCTAGAACTAGAAACTGGGCATTGGAACAACCACCCCCAACCCCCAGCCAGTACTTCTAACCATGCCACCAAGCTGCCTATCTTCATTTGAAAATAATTTTGCATTATACACATTAATAAAAAGAATTATTGCAAGCACACTAACTTTTAATAGATAAACTTTTAAGTGTCAGAAATTACCATATTCTTTAATTTCAAAATATGTAGTTCCAGTGGTTGAAAAGTCCTCTTTATATTTAGCTCGGATGGTCCACATACCATATCTGTGGAAGCAAAATATTTAAAATTAAAGACATCATTAAATATTTTTAATTCATCCAGACGGGATCTAATTTTTTGGTTTTGGTGTTTTTTTTTTTGAGTTGGAGTCTCACTCAGTCTCCCAGGTGGGAGTACAGTGGCACGCTCACTGACCACCCCAGCCTCAACCTGCTGGGCTCAGGTGATCCTTCCGCCTCAGCCTTCCAACTAGCTGGAACTACAGGCGCACACTACCATGCTCGGCTAATTTTTTTGATTTGTTGTAGAGACGAGGTCTCGTCAAGTTGCCCAGGTTTGTCTCGAACCCACGACCTCAGGCAATCCACTCGTTCCGGCCTCCCAAAGTGCTGGGATTATAGACTGAACCACCAAGACCAGCCAAGATTCCTGTTTTAAAGGTATATATGTATATAACCTAAGTAAAATATTTTGTGACATATTTTCAAGCAATAAATAGAAATAATTGAGCATTTTTAGGATAATAGAAATTGTTTAGTAATTAGTTATTTCATATATTGAGTTATTTTTCCAGGCATTTTATTTTAATATAGTCATTAACTTTGATTTGAGAGCTTATGATTTCTGAGACTTTATTTAATCCCAGAGCTTAATTATGTTAACATAATACTAACACCACAATATAGTAGAAAATCCATAATGATGTCTCTAGACACATGTAATAAAAGTCAAGCCTATCTGAATGATAAATTTCATACCTCCCATGAATGAAATTATGGTTGGAGAAAAAGTATGGTTTGTTTAAAGAGGAAAATGACCTGAATTTAATTAGCAACCTTCGTTCAAAAAATATACTGAGCGTGGATTAAGCATTGGAGATAAAAAATGAGCAGGAGAGAAGAGCGCCTGCTTTTACAGAGTTCAAAGTCCATGGGTGTTCAAAATCTTGTCTTCCCATTCATGAGCAGGTTTGACTTGGGCAAGCTATGTAACTTCATTTGTGAAATGGGAAAAATAATACCTATTTGCAAGCCAAAAAATATTAATAGTATAATAATTTTTATTATCATCAATTCAACATATATGTCTCAAATGCCTATTATGTGAAGTGCTCGAGATGCAACAGTGTGCCATACATATAGTGCCGTGACCTTAAGGAGTTTATAAAGTAGTGGGGAACTTTAAAAAACCAGTCAATAGCCGGGCTCGGTGGCTCAGCCTGTAATCTTGCGCCTTTGGGAGGCTGAGGTGAGTGGATTGCCTGAGCCCGCGGGTTCGAGACCTGCCTGGGCAGCGAGACCTCATCTCTACAATAAATCAAAAAATCAGCGGGGCGTGGTAGCGCATGCCTGTAATTCCGGCTACTCAGAAGGCTGAGGTGGAAGGATCGCCAGAGCCCAGCAAGTGAGGCTGCGGTGGCCGGGAGCGGCCACTGCACTCCAGTCTGGGCGACTGAGTGAGACTCCAACTCAAAAAAAAAAAAACAAAACAAAAAACAAAAAAAACCCAGTCAATAAATAAATAAATAAATAAAATCTTGAGGTAAATGTCATGAAGAAAATAACAAGATGCTGAGACAGAGAGTAAAAAAAAGTGAGAGATTATATTAGATGGTGCATCCAGGAATAGCTTTATTGTAAAGACAGCGTTTACCCTGTGACCTAAAAACGATAAGAAGGCAGGCTTATAAAGAGCCAGGTGAGGCGCATTGCAACCAGAGGGGACAGCATGTGCAAAGGGACCGAGGTAGGAAAGTTCTGGTCATGATGAACTCTCACGGCTGACACATAATCTGCCATGGGGCAATGGCACAAGATGAAGTTGTAGAAATGATAATAATAACAAAATAATAGGTTTAATTCTGCACTAAGGAGCATGCAGGATTTTTCAAGAAAGTACACAATTAAAAAATTATCCAAATTATTTAAATCCCCAGGTTAAATAAAAATTTTAGAAAATTTTCAGTACAGCAAACTCCCCTTTAAAAGGCAGAGGTAAAGAACAATACAAAGATTTTGCTTTAAAATTGTAGCTGTTTATAGGCACACATACTATTCATCCTGCTCTATTGATTGAAAGCAGGGACTGTGGATTCTTCTTTTCTATTTTGCGTTTTTCACTCCTATTATGATTTGCACATAAATCATAATAGGATTGTGTCCACTAAATATTTACTACATTGACTCCTGTTAAGCTTGTTCTTAAATCCCCTCACGTTAGGCCAAATGGAGGAAGTGGCTCTGAGAACACCTGCCCTCTCGGACTCTGCCTTCTGGTAGTCTATGCAGACAAAAACTGCAGAGGACCATATTTTTGTAACACCCAGAGCAAGGAATGGGACCACACTAGCATTTTAGATTCGATTCCTTGAGAGGCAGGAGTTGATGGTTTTGATAAGAAAAAGCCTGGGGACTGTTTTTGCCTCTTTTTACTTTTATTTCTATATGTAAATAGGGTGAGAGGTGCTGGGAATATTTTTGCCGGAAACATAGCTTAATTTCTGTTTGCATATCCCTTTGTTAACACTAGAGGGCTCCCTTGGACTAGTTATCTGTTTCATAAGCCAAAGTTCCAGAAGTGCTTTTTAGAGGAAAGTTTATTAGCAAATATTTTAACATACTTAGGATTAGGTGGAATCTTGAAGTCAGGAAAAGATATAATTCCAGTGTAATCATTTTCTTCTACTATGTCAACTTCTGATCCTTCCGGATCCTGTGAATAAAAACAAGCACTCAAAGCACAGAAACCACATGAAAAATTTTTTAACCGATTATAGGATCTTTGATCTACAAAACTAGTTACCAACAAATACCTATGCCTTCAAATTAAATATTAAGTATGAAGATCCATTAAATGTTATAGAGTAAATATGGTTCATTTCAGCCACTTCCCTCCCTCTTTATTGAACCTTTCCCATCTCTCCTTATTCTCAACTTTCTATTGTATAACTAAAAAAAGAAGGGTAACAAAATGTAAAGACAAAACAGAATAAAAACCGATGTTTTTAATATACCAAATGTGAACTTAGCAGGCTTTATAAATGGCAAAATCTAATTGTTACATATGTTCATTTGAAGCTTCTAAAATAGACATTATATAAACTGTATTTCTTAGCTAGACATTTTATAAAGGTACAGTATGGACATTCTGAGTTTGATAAAACCCTCAAAATGGTTAAACAGACTGGGCACAGTGGCTCACACCTGCAATCCCAGCATTTTGGGAGGTCAAGGTAGGAGGATTGCTTGAACCAGCCTAGGCAACATAGAGAGACCTCATCTCTACAAAAATAAAAAAAAATTATCCTGGCATGGCAGCACACACCTGTGGTACCAGATACTCAGGAGGCTGAAGTGGAAGGACTGCTTGATCCCAGGAAGTGGAGGCTGTGGTGAGCTGTGATCATGCCACTGTACTCCAGCCTGGGCAATAGAGTAAGACCCCAATTCAAAAAACAAACAAACAAAAGATGGTTAAATATACTCAATAGTTTTCATAAAGCTTCCCCATAAGCTTCATTTTGTGCTTGGGTGAGCACATCATTGAAGTGAGGTTTGACTTTCCTTGGCCTGCACATGGAGGTCCAGTTCAGCCTTAACTCAAAAACTTAAGACTCTTTGCCATGACTGAAATTCATCGTTGGAATTTTAAGATATTTTTTTTTTCTTGAATTACAAATTGTAAAACTTAGAAAAGTCTATTCTGAACAAGAATTACACTTGTAGCTAAGTATTTTCTGGCCATTCTTCATCTCACCATCCATTGTGTACGAGCCATCTAAGATCGTCCTTCTCAAGTACTATTTCAGGACACTTTCTACATATTGACTTCTGCGGCTCTGGGATCAACTTCCTCAATCCTGTCTTTCTGGGGCAGCAGCTCTTAGACGGGATGGTTGACATTCATTCTCTTGTGTGTGTGATGCAGGGATTCTACATCACTCAGGCTGGACAAAGACGTTGGATAATGAGCATATGTCCACACCCTAGTATTCTTTGATTTAAAAAAGGGCTTTTGAGCTGACATTGTCTCTCCTTAATTTTATTTCTGACTTTCTATCAGTCAACAGTTTATTTACTATTCTCATTTTTAATTTCTTCCTGCCCCCATGGCTTAACTGGTGTAGTTTCTTACATGGGATGGTCTTTATCATCATCATCATCATTATTATTATTGTTATTGTTATTATTATCATTTGAGTTAGAGTCTCACTGTGTTGCCCAGGCCACCAAGGCCCCGAACTGCAGGCTCCAGTGATCCTTCTGTTTCAGCCAACCAAGCAGCTGGAACTACAGGCGTGTGCCACCACACTGGGCTAATTTTTTGATTTATTGTAGAGACAAGGTCTTGTCAAGTCGATGAAGCTGGTCTCGAACCCCTGGGCTCAGAAAATCCTCTCACCTCCACCTCCCAAAGTGCTAGGATTACAGGTGTGAGCCACCACACCCAGCCCGTTACTTAAAGAGAACCTATTTCAATTCCGTTCATTAAGACCCCCGCTCAAGATTTCCTTGACCTATTCCATTTCAGAAAAGAATTATATCATCCCTCATCTCAACCTTATTTTATCTTCCCTCTGGGCTCATGTGTTATTTGTCCTATTGTATAACTTGTTTGGCTTATATTCTAAAATGACTTTGTTTTACAGTATCTAATCTTTTGTGCTTGTATTTTGATAACTTTTTTATTTTGGGGTTTTTTGAGTAGCAAAAAAACCTTCCACAGCCTGTAGTGAAGGACCATTACTAATACCACTACTGTTAAAGTGAGCAGTTGTGACTAATTATATTTTATTTCCCCACACAAAATGTTTTAGGTGTATGACACAAACTATAAAGACCATGGGAGTTTAATGCACATCATTTGTGACCTATGTCATGTCTCATAACTGGTTGATAACTGCTGATTTTTGCCTCGTAGTTTAACAAGATTTTTGACCTATGTTAGTATATTAGTCATTAAATTCTAAGTTCCTTAAAAGTAAGTAGTATGGATTATAGTTTTTTATTTTAAATTGTATAAATAAAAAATATTGTAAATGATATACATTCAATTAATTCTTAGTGATTGATGGGTGTTCTTTAAAAAGAAAATCATCAAGGATATACTTAGATGATTTCATTCAAAACTCTTCAAGTTGTTGAAATTTAATTTTTATGAGGGTCTCACATGTCTATTGTAAAAGTGAAAATCTCCAATGCTATTACACATTGCAAATGTTCATGATCATTTATAGAACATTGACTACTTTAGTGTAGTGTGAAGACACAGTTATAGAATAAGACTCTTGTCCTGAAAAAAAGTTAAAGTAATATTTAAATCAATAAAATACTTACTATGAAAGTTAAGACAGCTTCTCTTTTGGCTGGCTTCAAGTCATCATTCAATGAATATACTCTAACCTTTACTGTAAGAATAATTGATATCATCAAGCACTCTGCTAAACACAAGGTTATTTTTCAATTTTTAAAAGTAATCATCCTGAAAAGAGATGCCTTATTAAAAAAACTCAATATACAATCAAAACAGAAAAATTCATATTCAAAAGAAAGAAAAAGTTAGTTTGCAGACATACATTTAAGATTAATTCATTTTTAAAGAGAATCCTCTGTGATTCCTTTAAAGAGATACTTCTCTTAGTGAATTTAAAGTACAGTTCACTTTATTAAAATACATTTACATTCAACTTTTGGGAAGACATCCACATACAAAATTAGTTTCATCTGTCATTACACCATTGTTTATCAAGAGTTTCATAGTAGCAAAATAATGATGTCTACCATATAGGAGCATAATATATTGTCTTATATTAGAGTTGAAGATTTTAACAGAAAATTGGGAGTTTGATTCAGATATTATATACTCTTACACTTATGAAAACCAAAAAAGTCCCAGATTGGCTCTTGCTGCAAAAGGCAGCTTTAAATTGTACAGTTTTGTTATGTTTATTGAGCCAGATCCTACAGTTGTTCTCTCATTGTTAGAAGAATAATGACAGGGGCTTAATAACTGTTTGTTCTCTTCCATTTCTTTCTGTCAGTTAATGGATTCTTTTTAAACAGAAGCATCTGTTTAGTTTTTAACTCACAGCTGTTTGAGACACCTTGATCTAGTTCCTTTCAATGACATAATGAATTTTCTCCAGGATTTTGCTGATGCTCAAATCATTTCATGACCAAAACTTTACCCACATAATAAAATTAGAACTGGTGTCATAAACCCAATATCTTTTAAAAGGTCAGCATTAGGCAAAGCTCTACATGAGAAGCCATGTTAACTCTAGTTTGACTAAGACCACAAGATAAAAACCGTTATGTTCACTAAATTGCTTACTCTCTGCTCTCTCCTGCCCTCACACCTGTGTTCCACCTCAAGTCCGCCCTCCTACCTTGTAAACACACCTGGTCCAGGCCTGAGCACCATTGGGAACCTGCCCAAGGCAGTATGTCACAAAAGGACACTTTGAGCAGTCACTAGTACTCCCAACAAAAGTTGGGAGCACAGGTCCTGAGTTAAAAACCTTGGTTTCATTTCTGCCTCCTCCACTTTCTAATGTGATCCTGAGTGCGATGCCTCAGCCTCCTAAAACTTAGTCACTTCACTGATAAAATAGGAGTACTAGTGACTGCTCACAGTGTCCTTTTGAGAACTAGAGAGGACAAATCTTTTGCACAGCCTGGTACATAATAAGTAATTAACACACGTTCATTATTTTTACTTTATTATTATGATTTCTATGACTGTGATTTGTCTAGTTTTCAACCCAGTTTGTGTTTAGGTTATAAAATTAATCTTGTCTTCACAGTAATGGTGCATTGGAAGCAAGATCAATACAATATTTTGTATCAAAGATATGACATGAATTTAAAAAAATTTTTTTAATGGCTTCCTTATGCCAGGCACTGAGATACAGTAGTGCAACAAATCAGATATAGATGTCTTCTAGTGGAGTGGAGGGGAAAGGCAAACACAATTGTATGTAAAATTCCAGAGATGTGAAGAACCACACAGGACACCTGCCTACGTTTATGAGCACATAGAAGAGGGGGATTTGAAGCAGTCAGGGAGGTCAGGGAAGGTACTCTTTAGAAGGGTTCTGTGACCACACATGAGGGTGGAGTAAGCATTAACAAGGTGAGCCAGGCATGGTGGCTCATGCCTGTAATCCCAACACTTTGGGAGGCTGAGGCAAGAGGATTGCCTGAGTCCAGGGGTTCGAGACCAGCCTGGACAACTTGGGAAGACCTCGTCTCTACAATACATAAAAAAAAAAATTTGTCTGGCACGGTGGTGCGTGCCTGTGGTTCCAGCTGCTTGGAAGACTGAGGTAAAAGGATAGCCTGAGGCCAGCAGGTCTAGGCTGTGGTGGCTGTGAGTATGCTACTGAGCTCCAACCTGGGTGACAGAGTGAGACTCCGACTCAAAAAAAAAAAAAAAAAAAG